>NW_028296510.1:0-95000 GCF_964197995.2 Scardinius erythrophthalmus | reverse complement strand
AAACCTGTCTTACACAATTTAAATCAATGTATTGTTTTATGTGAACGATAAAGCAATCGTTTATGTGAACGATTATTCACATAATTTTGAAGCCAGAACTCGAAGCGACAACATCCATTAGTCAAAAGTCTTGTGGACACATATTTAGTATGAGTTTTGTGGTCTTATTTCAGCAACTTTCATTTAAATTTTTTTCAATAACCACGCATAAACATTATTCTCTTAAAAATACAAACATCTACATACATGTTGCTCACATATTATGGTAGCCCTGTTTGTGCTATATAGAGTGAATTTACACCTTTGCCATTAACATGTTTATAAATAACAAGTGTAATAATAATAAAGCGAGTTCACTTTCAGACTGTACTTTACGACACTGTGAGGAATAATACTATCTTGATAATAATCCTGGAAAATTTACCTCAGAAGTTCTGGAAGTTTAATTTCGAGGAGCAAAGGGATCCGGCTGAGGAATAGGTCAGTTCTATATCTGCTTTGTTCTAATCGCAAGTGCCTGTACACGCAAAAGACTGTTTTATGAATCGCGTTTCTGAGCGTGAATGAATGAACGCACAGATACGCGCTGTTGTGGAGCTACTACAGCTGGCACAAATACTGTTTAAAAATGAATCGCGTTTTTGTGTGTGAATGAATGAACAGCTTTTACCAAACTCTATTGCTATACTGAGATAAGTAAAAATCGACTACAAAATCGGATAGATTATAAAGTTTTTACTGTAAAATACTGCCACATCAAATAAGCTTATAATGTTGCCAATTTCTGCTCATATGAATTGAATTACGTATGATAAAATGTATACTTTAGTTTTTACAAAGCAAGATTACACTGGAAATATTGTTACAATTTTAAATTTTGTTGTAATTGTATAACCTTTTTAATAATAATAATATATATATATATATATATATATATATATATATATATATACACATACAAGGATAGATGTAAACACAATCTTAAAAGGTCAATATGATCCTTCTCTTTAAATAATTTTATTATGCTTTATTAGTGACACATTTGGGTAGAGAATATTTTCCAAATCTGAAAATACAGTATGAGAACAATTAACTGCACAATTACTAGAAATGTTTACCTTGGATATTATACAATTTGCAAGCACAATTTGTGGAAAAAACAACAACAACTGTGAACCAATTATATATATATAATATATATATATATATAATTGGCCGCATATTGCCTTTCCAAACAAAAAGTGTTTTACAAAATTTAAATCAATGTATTGTTTTATGTGAACGATTAGGCAGGATGATTTTCACATCATTTTGAAGGAAAAACTCTAGGCGACAAAATGCATTATTCATAAGTCTTATTGACACATTTAGTATGTGTTTTGTGGCCTTATTTCAGAAATTGTCATTTTTTGTTTTTTCAATAACCATGCATAAACATTTTTCTCTCTAAAATGCAAACATGTACATTCATGTTGCTCACATATTATGATAGCCCTGTTTGTGCTAAATAGAGTCTTATTATACCTTTGCCATTAATGTGTTTATAAGCAACTGAAAAAAGCACAAATGTAAGGGCATGTCAAAACATCAAGGACCCCAAAAACACCTTAGACCCCAGAGGGTTAAAATATGTATTATCTTAGAATACATTTGTTATGGCCTAATTAGTCAAAAGGCAGAGAAATCTTAGTAAATTCCTACCGTTATGACACAACGTGAGATGGAGAACTTGTCCGAGAAGCAGGGAGAGAAGGAGAGGCGCTGGTTTTGCTCCCATTCTTGTGGCTGACTGAGTCTGTAATACTGAAAAAAACTTGCAGCATCTCATTATATCTCTCACACACTCAGTTAGAAAAGCTCAGAGCTGCAGTTACTGGAGTCATCAAGTTAATATTGAACTACCAGAGTTCAAAGAGAACAAAGTGTCTGAACAAAAATAGCCTATCTCTTCTGTATCAGACCACTTATATCAACGTGGAACATTCTTTGCTTTCTGAGGAACATGAATCAGACATATTTAATGAAAACAAGATAACTTCATATCTCCAAAACTATGTGAATTCAACTGTGAGAACATATTATACAAATTATAATATTTATATTATAACAAAACTCAGAAAAAAAACAAAAACTAGATTCAATATTTTACACAGTGCTCCTCCATAATTTGTTATTTAAGAGTAGATGCATCTTTGTTACTAATCAAAAGAAATTGCTTTTGTAACAATGTAATCCTGGAGGCAAGTTGAAATGAACCCAAATGCAACTTTTATTAACAAAACAAACATTAAACAAAGGCTGGAAACTGGAAACAAAACCAGAACCTGGACAAACATGCAATATTAGACCAAGACACAGGTCAAACATGAGGGCTTAAATACACAAGACTAAGGACAAGACAAGGGCCACCTGTGAACAATAATCAGACGATTAACCAATGACAAGACACAAGACAGGAATCATGACAGCTTTCATCTTGAAATGATTACCCTCTTTATGTAGCTGAAGAGCTCCATTAGCTCTTATCTACTGGGTATCTACTGCTTATCGTTTTCTCTAATAATAATCATTATGTATTTATATGAAAAGTACGTACATGGTATTTTACTTTAACAGTTGACATGTGAAAGATGTGATAATTTGCAACGTAACAGATACAAGTATAAAATTTGATTTCCTCTTGCATCAGCTCATTTCCCAACACAGCTGTGTTTTGCTGATGCACTTGTGCAATGTCTGTATATAAACAGTGATGAAACAAGGTCCACTGCGCACAGGAGTCAATATTTACTGATAATCCATCTAAGAATCAAAGAACAACAAGACATAAATTCAACATAGCTTATACATTTATTTCACAACAGTTGTTTTTTCATTGGTGTGAGACATAATGTGAAGAGTTTATGTTTTAACCTGTTAAGCTGCAACCCCACTTTTGAAAAATCCCCAGAAATGACATACCCAAACTGAAACAGATACAGTTCATGAACCCTTTGCACTAAAAGCACAAGTATGATCTCATTTGAAAGCTGACACCTGGCAGTTTATTGTAAATGTAGAATTAATTATTGTCATAATGACAAAAATTGCTATAAAGAGCTTCAAAGTTTTGTAAAGTTATTAGAAACTAATTTTTATGAAACATGAAAATAAAATTGAAGTTGGCACTGTAGCAATCTAGAAATGCACTACAGCTAAAGCCATATGTCTAAACATTCTATGTTTAAAATCTGAAGATAATAAGTCCAAAACTCTGTATTTAGTTAAATGTTTTTCAAGACCATGTCAAATGACTTTATTTTGATTTGACGCTAAAATGCTACTGATGTTTATTGTCATCTTCTAACCATCTATCCAGTATTATTGTCTCTATTGTTTTGTGGTGCAAACGATCCCCATTCAGTCTCAGTCTCTCCTGCACACATTCACACCTCTCCAGCCTGGTTATGGCTCGAAATATGCATTTCTTTTGTCTGCATTATAACTAACGACTGGCTATTCACTGGCTATTCATAGGGTTTCAGTCCCTAATTTCTTTTCTCAAAGTTTACCTCACATTTTAAACTGTATCAAATGCATTTCTTGAATAAAGACACATTTCAGGTAGCATTCAAAAAATAATATAAGTATAACTTCTAGGTAGCAGGTGCACCTAGGGCTAGCTAGCATGTTAGCTTAGCACACCATCAATACACGACAATTTATGAGATTAAAACCATGTTTGTGCTCTAAACTTAATTTTTAACGCACGTTGAGTATTTTAAATAATCTTCTGTGATCTAATTTGGCTTCAGATAAAAAAATCAGACAGAAAATATACTATTGGATAGTGTTCTGCACAATGATGGTCTATATAGATTAGCATTACATTATAAATATAATCTATTATTATGAAAATACCTGGCATGGCTTGAAAAACACAGGTAACTCAAATATCAGTGCAATCATCTTTATTGTCTTCAAACCATCTTTATCTGCATGTTACAGCGCGATCTCTTGTTAGCTTTGTGTGTATCAGTGACGTCCTGGAATGTCACATGATCATGGCTCTTCTTCATGTTCCATATATGGACTATTATTGTGCATGTAGCGCCCTCAGGCTATTGGTATGAATTAAAAAACACAGTATCAGAATACCAAATGCTCATAAAGATTACATTGACGCATTTGGGTATAAATTCAATAAATATTATTCCTGTCTATAGAAATATGATGTAAATCTATGAGAATCTATCAATATTTCTCCAAATCTGCACATTTTTGAGCTAAAGCCCTGAAGGACGTTGTTTTGTGTATCGCTGTCATGACGACAGCACGGAGTTTTTTATGAATGAAAGCGGCTGACGCGCATAATTCATATTAAAGGTATCGACTCATTTTTTCATTTCATAACTCCTGACACAAATTAAGACATAACTGTCACTATGAGTTTCTCAGAATACAATAGTGGTCAAATACTGAAACTTGAGTATTATATCTTTTTAATTATGTATAGTTTGTCAAGGTATAACATTAAATTTGATAGTAATTTTGAATTAAATAAATAAATAAAGCTTCAGAGCGCGGGCGCACTGGCAACGGTTAACAGGTTAAAATGAAACACTTTAGTATCACAGCCCTGTCTCTATTTCTACAGTCTCTGCCACAGACCTTAGACCATCCTGACCTTGTAATATGTAACAACTATTAGCATCCTGTTCTGGAGCTACAATACAGTCACTACTGGCATCATTTTCCTGCACAACTATGCATTCAGCATTAGCTTCCTGTTCCTGAATCTCTATACACTTAGAAGGCTGTTGTTGCACTATTATACACTTGGTATAATCATCGGAGACAATAATCTCGATGAAATTCTCACTGAGCTCAATACGTGCAACCCCCTTCTCCGCTCCTTTTTCCAAAACAATTGTGCCATGGTGGTACACACCAAAGCCCAAAATGGCACCTTCTGGGTTTGACACCATAGCCAAGTCCTCTGAGGCTTGAACGTACACCACCATGAACAACGCCAAGGTGTTTTTGGGGTCCTTGAGATGTTCTGACATGCCCTGACATTGTGCTTTTTTCAGTTGCTTATAAACATATTAATGGAAAAGGTGTAATTACACTCTATTTAGCACAAACAGGGCTACCATAATATGTGAGCAACATGCATGTACATGTTTGCATTTTTGAGAGAATAATGTTTATGCATGGTTATTGAAAAAACTAAAGTTTCTGAAATAAGGCCACAAAACACATACTAAATATGAGTCAATAAGACTTTTGACTAATGGATGTTGTCGCCTAGAGTTTTTTCTTCAAAATGTTGTGAAAATCATCCTGCCTAATCATTCACATAACACAGTACATTGATTTAAATTTTGCAAAACACTTTCTGTTTGGAAGTGGGCGTCAACGATCCACTTTCTGAGTGGGCGTCAACGATCCAACACCATCATGCATATTTAGTGGTTCACACCTGAGGAGACAATGGGGCCCGCATACTTAATGAGCCATTCATTCAGGTGTGCCACAAGAAAGAATGCAAGAGCAACAGTTGGAAGCATCTAAATTTTTTTTTTTTTTTTTTTTTTACAAATTGTGCTTGCAAATTGGCCTATAATATCCAAGGAAAACATGTCTAGTAATTGTGCAGTTAATTCTCATACTGTATTTTTTAGTTTTGGAATATTTATCCTCTTCCCAAATTTGTCACTTTATAAAACACAATAAAAATTATTTAAAGAAAGGGCTTATATTTGCCTTTTAATAGTTTGTTTACATCTACCTTGTAAATATATATATTTTTTTATTAAAAAGGTTACAATTACAACAACAATTCAAGTGTAATCTTTCTTTGTAAAAACTAAAGTATACATTTTATCATACATATTTCAAAGTTAAGGATTCATTACTTGAATATAGCCTAGGCTACATTGGAATAAACACTATAACATATTATTTGATTACTTTATTTTTGACAAAACATACTATATTTAACATATGAGCAAAAATTGGCAAACAAAAGTTTATTTGAGGTGGCAGATATTTTACAGTAAAAATGTATAATCTATCCAAAACTAATCAACGAAATGTTGTCTTTCATATGTCTGTAACATAGGTCTTTCGTTTTTATTATAAGAAACATAAATTTGACGGTTTGGCATTGACGCTTGCTTACAGATCTATCACACGCTCAGCTCCCTCCTACTTTCACTCACTCCTACGAGCCTACATCCCTACCAGACGCCTACGATCAATCGACGAGCGACGTCTCGTGGTTCCATCACAGAAAGCCACAAAATCACTTTCCAGATCATTCTCATTCACAGTTCCATGCTGGTGGAACACTCTCCCCACCCTCATCCGGAATGCAGAATCCCTGACAACATTCAAAAAACAGCTGAAAACCCATCTCTTCCATGAGCACCTAAACTCATAAAAAAAAAAAAAAAAAAAAAACTTCGTATTTTGAACACTTCTTGCGTTGTTGTTGTTTTTGCCTCTTCATGATGACTCGCTTAATTTAGTCCTGATTTGTAAGTCGCTTTGGATAAAAGCGTCTGCTAAATGACTAAATGTAAATGTAAATGTAAATAAATGTTAATTTGCAGTTTAATACGTTGCTTATACAAATACATTTTATTTCAACATATTTCAGTCGATTTTTACTCAGTATAGCAATACAGTTTGCTAAAAGCGAAACATTCATTCTTTTTGCGAGGTGTGGTAAACAGCGCGCATCTCTGCCGTTCATTCATTCACACACAGAAACGCGATTCACTTGAGAATGAAAAAAAAAACTTACTGCAGTATTCCTCAGCTCAGCTGCATCTGTTCCTCGAAATAACAGCACTTCTGAGGTACATTTTCCATTATTATTATTACAATAGTATTCCTCACAGCGCAGCGAGACGGTGTAAACAAGTACAATGATCTGAATAAGCTTGATGTGTTTTCTCGAGCTGATATGGGGGTGTTCACAGGTTTGTGTGGATTGCCTCAATCATTTGCGTTTGAATAGCGTGCGCTCGCCGTGGGCGGAGTCACATTAAAACTTAATGAGCTGAGATGAGAACGACTGACATCTTTCTCTTTTCATACAGATTGCATAAACTGAGAATATTTGTTTTTTATAAAAATTACTTCATTTAAAAGAAGACAATTCAAGCTTCATGCCTGTGTGCCTGTGTGACTGAGTATTCGCTGAGTTATGGTTCATTTTCGGACGCGTTTCAGAATGGACTTCACTGGCAGAGAGAAGGCAGAACTCGCTTCGTGTTTATTTTTCTTTATTTGGCAAAAAGCACAACACTTTGTTTTTATTGTGCGTATACACAAAAATAATACACATTTAACAGAATCGATTGATGTATGAAACTTGCTTGTAATTTCAAAGTCCACAGAGCAAAATTAATTTCTTTTGAACTGAACTGAAAAAAAGCGAGCTGGTATCGCCGGCGATACCGTCGACCCCAGGGGGTTAATAAATTAATTTAACGAAGGTGGGCCATGCCTGCAAAATGCATTCTGACGTGTTGTGTACATGTGTTACTCCAGGTGACGACAAACAGTCTGGATCTTCCTTTTGCTGCGTTCGCTTCAAGAGTCTATGACCTGGAGGAGAACGACCCAATGGTATACTTAAGCAAACCCACTACATGTCCTTAGCATGCAGCTGCGTCCTCCACTGTCTCTTCATGTTTTTCTGGTTTTCATGGGAACTGATCAGAATCATTAGAGAGGTTTGACAGCAAAAGGGAGTTTATCAAGCCTTCACAGAGCAGACATAGTGATCCAGACAAGTCAATAATTCATCTGAAAAGAAGCTTAGACTCTGACCTGAGAGAAAGCTCCAAATGACTGATGTTTAATAAATCTAAAGAAGACTTTACTCTTCTGTATTTTTATTTCATAAGTACAGTGTTAAATGATGCAGTATCTCACACCAAATGGACTCCTTTGAAGCTAGTGAGTGTTGCCTCAGAGAGGCCCAAAGAGACCTGCTTGAGTCTGTTATTTTTTTTAAGTCTGTTTATGCATGAGAGAGCATAACTGTGTTGATCAGATCTATTGATTATTGAGCTAAAAATCAATACTACAGAGAGAAAACCAGAAAATACCATCTTGTTTTGTGTGGGCAGCTGGGACATGAGAATTGTACTATGAAACCAATTGTGTAAACAAGCAAGTATTTATTTAGTCAAACCTTCTTAGAAGTATAAGGTAAAAGATAGATATGGTTCATATTGCGTTTAAAGACCAGTTCTGTGTTTATGTGTGCCGAACAGAAACTAGCGTCATCTCTAAGGATGACCTTCTGCCAATGGATCTAGGCACTTTCTATAGAGTTTCAAAACCCTCCTTAACTCGCAAGCCTGTCCATCAATGTCAGCGTTCAGTCTATGGCTGAGGATTTGGTGAGAAACAAACACATATTCACGTCACAGCACATTCTGAACATTTTTGCAGTCTAAATGGGATAGGATGACAGTAGAAATATGCTGTAGCTTGTGTCAAAATGATTTATGACCCCTTGATTTATGTTTTTATGATATCTGTTTATGACAGGATGTTTGTATATATGGGGGTTTTATGATTACCTGTTTATGATTACCATTAAACAAAGGCTGGAAACTGGAAACAAAGACCAGAACCTGGACAAACATGCAATATTAGACCAAGACACAGGGCAAACATGAGGGCTTAAATACACAAGACTAACGACAAGACAAGGGCCACCTGTGAACAATAATCAGACGATTAACCAATGACAAGACACAAGACAGGAATCATGACAGCTTTCATCTTGAAATGATGACCCTCTTTATGTAGCTGAAGAGCTCCATTAGCTCTTATCTACTGGGTATCTACTGCTTATCGTTTTCTCTAATAATAATCATTATGTATTTATATGAAAAGTACGTACATGGTATTTTACTTTAACAGTTGACATGTGAAAGATGTGATAATTTGCAACGTAACAGATACAAGTATAAAATTTGATTTCCTCTTGCATTAGCTCATTTCCCAACACAGCTGTGTTTTGCTGATGCACTTGTGCAATGTCTGTATAAACAGTGATGAAACAAGGTCCACTGCGCACAGGAGTCAATATTTACTGATAACCCATCTAAGAATCAAAGAACAACAAGACATAAATTCAACATAGCTTATACATTTATTTCACAACGGTTGTTTTTTCTTTGGTGTGAGACATAATATGAAGAGTTTATGTTTTAAAATGAAACACTTTAGTATCACAGCCCTGTCTCTATTTCTACAGTCTCTGCCACAGAACTTAGACCATCCTGACCTTGTAATATGTAACAACTATTAGCATCCTGTTCTGGAGCTACAATACAGTCACTACTGGCATCATTTTCCTGCACAACTATGCATTCAGCATTAGCTTCCTGTTCCTAAATCTCTATACACTTAGAAGGCTGTTGTTGCACTATTATACACTTGGTATAATCATCGGAGACAATAATCTCGATGAAATTCTCACTGAGCTCAATACGTGCAACCCCCTTCTCCGCTCCTTTTTCCAAAACAATTGTGCCATGGTGGTACGCACCAAAGCCCAAAATGGCACCTTCTGGGTTTGACACCATAGCCAAGTCCTCTGAGGCTTGAACGTACGCCACCATCTACCTGGCTCACCCTCTGCTTTCTGGCCTGCCCTTTTGGCCTCGTGTCGGCAATACGTGACCAGAGTCTAAATGATGTTTGTGTGACTGCAGATGCCGCTGAATATTTTCATTACTCTAGTCTTCAGTTGCATGATCCTTCAGAAATCCTTTTAATCTGCTGATTTGCTGCTCAAGAAAAATTTATTATTATTATCAATGATGAAAACAGTTGTGCTGCTTAATATTTTTGTGGAAACTGATACTTTTTTTTTATTTATTCTTTGATGAAATTTAAAACATAAATTGAATGCAACCTTGCTGAATAAAAGTATTAATTAAAAAATATATATTTACTCTCCCCAAACTTTTGAATGATAGTGTATATATTAACCCTCAGGGGTCTAAGGTGTTTTTGGGGTCCTTGAGATGTTCTGACATGCCCTGACATTTGTGCTTTTTTCAGTTGCTTATAAACATATTAATGGAAAAGGTGTAATTACACTCTATTTAGCACAAACAGGGCTACCATAATATGTGAGCAACATGAATGTACATGTTTGCATTTTTGAGAGAATAATGTTTATGCATGGTTATTGAAAAAACTAAAGTTTCTGAAATAAGGCCACAACACAGATACTAAATATGAGTCAATAAGACTTTTGACTAATGGATGTTGTCGCCTAGAGTTTTTTCTTCAAAATGTTGTGAAAATCATCCTGCCTAATCATTCACATAACACAGTACATTGATTAAAATTTTGCAAAACACTTTCTGTTTGGAAGTGGGCATCAACGATCCACTTTCTGAGTGGGCGTCAACGATCCAACACCATCATGCATATTTAGTGGTTCACACCTGAGGAGACAATGGGGCCCGCATACTTAATGAGCCATTCATTCAGGTGTGCCACAAGAAAGAATGCAAGAGCAACAGTTGGAAGCATCTCAATTATTATTATTATTTTTATTTATTTATTTTTTTTACAAATTGTGCTTGCAAATTGGCCTATAATATCCAAGGAAAACATGTCTAGTAATTGTGCAGTTAATTCTAATACTGTATTTTCAGTTTTGGAATATTTATCCTCTTCCCAAATTTGTCACTAATAAAACACAATAAAAATTAAAGCTGCAAGCAGCGATGAAAGGGCCCTCGCACTCGTGCCATCGTCACTCGGTGGCTTTAGGAAGACAGAGCATGGTTGGGCAATGTGCATTTAAGGAGGTATATGTAGTAGTTGCTAGCATGTTTAGTATGTTTCTTGCATGCTTAGTACACAATAGTTATGTGGTTAGTACTGTACTGTGTTAACCATGTCAGTTTCTGTTGACAGTAGGTGGGGCTATGTCTATATCTGAATATCGCTATGTAGATGTGTTCAGTGCAGGACTTTTATCAAACATGTGAAGTTTGGGGCAGATTGGACATTGTATGTTTAAGTTACAACAACTTCCTATAGCATTTCTAGCATGTTTTATGATGTTTCTAGGATATGACATATTAATTTTGGGGTAGATTGGACATTGCATGCCTCAGTTACAGCAAATTCTTATTTAATTGCAGTAATAGCATGCTTTAACACTTAGCTAAGTATTTGATAGCATGTTTCTAGTATGTTGCTAACATGTTTTACAGTTGGTGGCACTTTTTTTATATGTTAATAGGAGTCCAGAACAGTGTTAAACGTCACTTCCTGTTGCCAGCAGGCGGCGCTATGACTATATCTGAATTTGAGCATGGACTTGTGTTCAGGAGATAATTCTTATCAAACGTGTGAAGTTTGGGGTAGATTGGACATTGTGTGCTTAAGTTACAACAACTTCCTTTATTATTTCTAGCATGCTTTAGAACTTAGCTATGTGTTGCTAGTATGTTTCTTGCATGTTACATATTAAGTTTTGGGCAGATTGGACATTCCATGCCTGTGTTACAGCAAATTCCTATTTAATTGCAGTAACAGCATGCTTTAACACTAAGCTAAGTGTTTGCTAGCATGTTTTAACATGTTTCTAGTATGTTGTTAGCATGTTTAGCACATGCTGGCACTTTTTTATATGTTATTAGGAGTCCACAGCAGTGTTTAACATGTCACTTCCTGTTGCCAGCAGGTGGCGCTATGACTGTAACTGAATATGAGCATGGTCATGTGTTCAGGAAAGAACGCTTATCAAACGTGTGAAGTTTGGGGCAGATCGGACATTCCGTGCCTGAGTTACAGCAAATTCCTATTTAATAGCAGTAATAGCATGCTTTAGCACTTAGCTAAGTTTTGCTAGCATGTTTTAACATGTTTCTAGCATGTTTAGAAGTCAATGGCATTTTTAACATGTTACTAGAACGGCATCAACGTGTTAAACATGACACTTCCTGTTACCAGTAGGTGGCGCTATTACTATAACTGAATATTCTCATGTAGATGTGTTCAGGCCATGACTCTTATCAAACATGTGAAGTTTGGGGCAGATCGGACATTCCGTGCCTGAGTTACAGCAAATTCCTTTTTAATAGCAGTAATAGCATGCTTTAGCACTTAGCTAAGTGTTTGCTAGCATGTTTTAGCATGTGTCTAGTATGTTGTTAGCATGTTTAGCACTTGCTGGCACTTTTTTATATGTTATCAGGAGTTCACAACAGTTTTAAACATGTCACTTCCTGTTGCCAGCAGGTGGCGCTATGACTATAACTGAATATGAGCATGGTCATGTGTTCAGGACAGAACGCTTATCAAAAGTGTGAAGTTTGGGGCAGATTGGACATTCCATGCCTGAGTTACAGCAACTTCCTGTTTCATGGCGAAACATCGAAATTTGTCAGGCCGCCGAGGACCCGCCCTTCGACGAAAACTCAAGATCTTTGCAATTTAACGTCGCAAAGGCCTTAAGATTAGACTCACCAAATTTGAAGATGATCAGATTAAAACTGTAGGAGGAGTTTGTTAAAGTACGAGGCATGAAAATGGCAAAAACTGCACAAAAATCTGAGAGGAAGTTGAAAATGGCTGACTTCCTGTTGTGTTTAGGGCTACGCTCCAAGAGACTTTTTTGTAGGTATTAGGTCCTTACATGTATGTACCGAATTTCGTACACGTACGTGGAACATAGCGGGAGGCGCACTCCGTTGAACTTTTATAGGTGGCGCTATCGAGCCATTTTGCCCCACCCAATTCTGAAACCTATATCAGATGTAAATTTTCGCCAGTTCTGACGCGTGTGCAAAGTTTCGTGACTTTTCGAGCATGTTTAGGCCCTCAAAAATGCGATTCAATGCGGAGAATAATAATAATAATTAAAGCTGCAAGCAGCGATGAAAGGGCCCTCGCACCCGTGCCATCAACACTCGGTGGCTTTAGGAAGACAGAGCATGGTTGGGAAATGTACATTTAAGGAGGTATATATAGTAAGAGTATGTCAAAGTCAGTTACAAAATGTTTTGTATAATGGTGATAATAGCATGCTTCATGACTCAGCTAAGTGTTGCTAGCATGTTTAGTGTGTTTCTAGCATGCTTAGTACACAATAATTATGTGGTTAGTACTGCATTACTGTGTTAACCATGTCAGTTTCTGTTGCCAGTAGGTGGCGTTATGACTATAACTGAATATGAGCTTGGATGTGTGTTCAGGACAGAACTCTTATCAAACGTGTGAAGTTTGGTGCAAATTGGACATTGCCTTCTTGAGTAACAACAAAGTCATGTTTCATTGAATTAGCATGCTTTAGCACTTAGCTAAGCATTGTTAGCATGTTTTAACATGTTTCTAGCATGTTTAGAACTCAATGGCATTTTTAACATGTTGCTAGAACGGCATCAACGTGTTAAAACATGTCACTTCCTGTTGCCAGTTGGTGGCGCTATTACTATAATTGAACATTCTCATGTAGATGTGTTCAGGCCATGACTCTTATCAAAAGTGTGAAGTTTGGGGCAGATTGGACATTCCATGCCTGAGTTACAGCAAATTCCTATTTAATTGCAATAATAGCATGCTTTAGCACTTGGCTAAGAGTTTGCTAGCATGTTTTAGCATGTTTCTAGTATGTTGTTAGCATGTTTAACACTTGCTGGCACTTTTTTATATGTTATTAGGAGTCCATAACAGTGTTAAACATGTCACTTCCTGTTGCCAGCAGGTGGCGCTATGACTGTAACTGAATATAAGCATGGTCATGTGTTCAGGACAGAACGCTTATCAAAAGTGTGAAGTTTGGGGCAGATTGGACATTCCATGCCTGAGTTACAGCAAATTCATATTTAATTGCAGTAATATCATTCTTTAGCACTTAGCTAAGTGTTTGCTAGTATGTTTTAGCATGCTTCTAGTATGTTGTTAGCATGTTTAGCACTTGCTGGCACTTTTTTATATGTTATTAGGAGTCCATAACAGTGTTAAACATGTCACTTCCTGTTGCCAGCAGGTGGCGCTATGACTATAACTGAATATGAGCATGGTCATGTGTTCAGGACAGAACGTTTATTAAAAGTGTGAAGTTTGGCGCAGATTGGACATTGCCTTCTTGAGTAACAACAACATCCTGTTTCATTGAATTAGCATGCTTTAGCACTTAGCTAAGTATTGCTAGTATGTTTTAACATGTTTCTAGCATGTTTAGAAGTCAATGGCATTTTTAACATGTTGCTAGAATGGCATCAACGTGTTAAACATGACACTTCCTGTTACCAGTAGGTGGCGCTATTACTATAACTGAATATTCTCATGTAGATATGTTCAGGACAGAACGCTTATCAAAAGTGTGAAGTTTGGGGCAGATTGGACATTCCATGCCTGAGTTACAGCAAATTCCTATTTAATTGCAATAATAGCATGCTTTAGCACTTAGCTAAGAGTTTGCTAGCATGTTTTAGCATGCTTCTAGTATGTTGTTAGCATGTTTAGCACTTGCTGGCACTTTTTTATATGTTATTAGGAGTCCATAACAGTGTTAAACATGTCACTTCCTGTTGCCAGCAGGTGGCGCTATGACTATAACTGAATATGAGCATGGTCATGTGTTCAGGACAGAACGTTTATTAAAAGTGTGAAGTTTGGCGCAGATTGGACATTGCCTTCTTGAGTAACAACAACATCCTGTTTCATTGAATTAGCATGCTTTAGCACTTAGCTAAGTATTGCTAGTATGTTTTAACATGTTTCTAGCATGTTTAGAAGTCAATGGCATTTTTAACATGTTGCTAGAATGGCATCAACGTGTTAAACATGACACTTCCTGTTACCAGTAGGTGGCGCTATTACTATAACTGAATATTCTCATGTAGATATGTTCAGGACAGAACGCTTATCAAAAGTGTGAAGTTTGGGGCAGATTGGACATTCCATGCCTGAGTTACAGCAAATTCCTATTTAATTGCAATAATAGCATGCTTTAGCACTTAGCTAAGAGTTTGCTAGCATGTTTTAGCATGCTTCTAGTATGTTGTTAGCATGTTTAGCACTTGCTGGCACTTTTTTATATGTTATTAGGAGTCCATAACAGTGTTAAACATGTCGCTTCCTGTTGCCAGCAGGTGGCGCTATGACTATAACTGAATATGAGCATGGTCATGTGTTCAGGACAGAACTCTTATCAAACGTGTGAAGTTTGGGGCAGATTGGACATTCCATGCCTGAGTTACAGCAACTTCCTGTTTCATGGCGAAACATCGAAATTTGTCAGGCCGCCGAGGACCCGCCCTTCGACGAAAACTCAAGATCTTCGCAATTTAACGTCGCAAAGGCCTTAAGATTACACTCACCAAATTTGAAGATGATCAGATTAAAACTGTAGGAGGAGTTCGTTAAAGTACGAGGCCTGAAAATGGCAAAAACTGCACAAAAATCTGAGAGGAAGTTGAAAATGGCTGACTTCCTGTTGTGTTTAGGGCTATGCTCCAAGAGACTTTTTTGTAGGTATTAGGTCATTACATGTATGTACCGAATTTCGTGCACGTACGTGGAACGTTGCGGGAGGCGCACTCCGTTGAACTTTTATAGGTGGCGCTATCGAGCCGTTTTGCCCCGTCCAATTCTGAAACCTATATCAGATGTAAATTTTCGCCAGTTCTGACGCGTGTGCAAAGTTTCGTGAGTTTTCGCGCATGTTTAGGCCCTCAAAAATGCAATTCAATGCGGAGAAGAAGAATAATAATAATAATAATAATAATAATAATAAACAGAGCAATTCCAAGAGGGTCCTCACACCATCGGTGCTCGGGCCCTAATAATAACTAGATGCAAAAGTTCGTCGAGACAAACTTTAAGTTGGCTTGAGAAAGTTTGGACCAGAACGCTTTTTGCTAGGCGGTTGCTAGGGTCTTTTGGGTGGTTGCTAGGCGGTTGCTAGGGTCTTTTGGGTGGTTGCTATGCTGTTTCTAGGCGGTTGCTAGGGTATTCTGGGTGGTTGCTAGGCGGTTGCTAGGGTGTTTTGGGTGGTTGCTAGGCGGTTGCTAGGGTGTTCTGGGTGGTTGCTATGGTGTTGCTAGGCGGTTGCTAGGGTGTTCTGGGTGGTTGCTATGGTGTTGCTAGGCGGTTGCTAGGGTATTCTTGGTGATTGCTAGGAGGTTGCTAGGGTGTTCTGGGTGGTTGATATGGTGTTGCTAGGCGGTTGCTAAGGTATTCTGGGTGGTTGCTAGGCGGGTGCTAGGGTGTTCTGAGTGGTTGCTATGCTGTTGCTAGGGTGTTCTGGGTGGTTGCTAGGCGGTTGCTAGGGTGTTCTGGGTGGTTGCTATGGTGTTGCTAGGCGGTTGCTAGGGTATTCTGGGTGGTTGCTAGGCGGTTGCTAGGGTGTTCTGGGTGGTTGCTATGGTGTTGCTAGGCGGTTGCTAGGGTGTTCTGGGTGGTTGCTATGGTGTTGCTAGGCGGTTGCTAGGGTATTCTTGGTGGTTGCTAGGCGGTTGCTAGGGTGTTCTGGGTGGTTGATATGGTGTTGCTAGGCGGTTGCTAAGGTATTCTGGGTGGTTGCTAGGCGGTTGCTAGGGTGTTCTGAGTGGTTGCTATGCTGTTGCTAGGGTGTTCTGGGTGGTTGCTAGGCGGTTGCTAGGGTGTTCTGGGTGGTTGCTATGGTGTTGCTAGGCGGTTGCTAGGGTATTCTGGGTGGTTGCTAGGCGGTTGCTAGGGTGTTCTGGGTGGTTGCTATGGTGTTGCTAGTGGGTGGTTGCTATGGTGTTGCTAGGCGGTTGCTAGGGTATTCTGAGTGGTTGCTAGGCGGTTGCTAGGGTGTTCTGGGTGGTTGCTATGGTGTTGCTAGGCGGTTGCTAAGGTATTCTGGGCGGTTACTAGGCGGTTGCTAGGGTGTTCTGGGCGGTTGCTATGGTGTTGCTAGGTGGTTGGTAGTTGTCACAGATGGTTACTATGGAGTCTTTATTGAGTTCTTAGCATGATCTTGGCATGATATAGCACTTAACTAATCGTTATTAGCATGTAGCTATTCAGTGCTAGCATGTGTAGCATGTTGGAAGTGCTGTTTGCTAGCATGAGTCAAAAGAGCCAAACCTCATCTCTATACGATGTTCTGATACAGAGATATAGGTCTTGCAAAACGGTTGCTAGGGTACTCAAGTTTGGTTGCTATGGAGTTGCTTGGGAGCTGGAAGCTTTAAACTTAAGAAGTGATTTGAAGTTTAAAGTAGTTTACGAGTTTTTGAGTTTTGAGTTTATAAGTTTAAATGAGTTTAGAGTTTAAGTTTAAATGAGTTTAGTGTGTGTGTGTGTGTGTGTGTGTGTGTGTGTACACACACACACACACACACACACACACACACACACACACACACACTCAGAGTTTATGAGTTTAGAGTTTATAAGTGTATAAATTGACGAGTTTATAAGTGTAAGAGTTTTTGAGTTTAGAGTTTATAAGTTTTAATGAGTTTAAAGTTTATAAGTTTAAATGAGTTTAAGAGTTCAGAGTTTATTAATTTATGAGTTTAAGAGTTCATAAGTCTATGAATTCATGAGTTTATAAGTTAATTAGTTTATAAGTGTATGAGTTTAGAGTTCATTAGTTTAAATGAGTCTCAATGGCTCATATAGTATATAGAATGGCAGTTTGGTTTAGTCTTCAAGGTATTTTGATTTAAATTTTGTCGGTTTGAATTTTTTAGAACTCCCCAATGTAAGTCAATGGGAGTTTTTGAATGAGTTTTTTCGAGTTTTGATCGTCATTTTTAGGAAAACCGTAAGTCGGATCAGTCTGAAAAGATATAGCAACGCGAGTCAGATCAGTTTGAGTGTCTGTGCCGAGTTTGGAGTATGTGGAGTTAAAGCTCTAGGAGGAGTTTGAGTTGTAAATTTTTACGGTCAGAAGAATAATAATAACTAGAATGTACATTTCCTGAAGAAAATGTGAAGTGGTGCTTGCAGTGGCAAAATTCGCCACTGGGCAGATGCTAACACAATTGACATGTTGTGATACCATGATATACCACATTTTAGCATTATTTACCACGATTTACCATGTTTCTAAGATGATTTATTACGATTTAACACATTCCAGCATGATTTACTATGATTAACATGTTGTTAGAATGATGCTAGCAGGATTAGCATGTTGTTAGCATGATTAGCATGTTGGTTGGATGATGCTAGCATGATTAGCATGTTGCTACCATGCTTTTAACAAGATGCTAGCATGATTAGCATGTTGCTAGCATGTTTTTAGCTAGATGCTAACATGATTAACATGTTGCTAGCATGATTAGCATGTTGCTAGCATGATGCTAGCTTGGTTAGCATGATGCTAGCATTATGCTAGCTTGATTAGCATGTTGTTAGCATGATGCTAGCTTTATTAGCATGTTGGTAGCCTAATGCTAGCATGATTAGCATGTTGCTAGCATGATGCTAGCTTGATTCACATTATGCTAGCTTGATTAGCATGTTACTAGCATAATGCTAGCATTATTAGCATGTTGTTAGCATGATGCTAGCTTTATTAGCATGTTGGTAGCATAATGCTAGCATGATTAGCATGTTGCTAGCATGATGCTAGCTTGATTAGCATGTTGCTAGCATGATGCTAGCTTGATTAGCATGTTGCCATTATGTTTTTAGCAAGATGCTGTTGCCAGGTGGTTGCTAGGGTGTTCTGGGTGGTTGCTATGGTGTTGCTAGGCAGTTGCTAAGGTGTTCTGGGTGGTTGCTAGGCAGTTGCTAGGGTATTCTTGGTGGTTGCTAGGCAGTTGCTAGGGTATTCTTGGTGGTTGCTAGGGCGTTGCTAGGTGGTTGCTAGGGTGTTCTGGGTGGTTGCTATGGTGTTGCTAGGCAGTTGCTATGGTATTCTGGGTGGATACTAGGGCATTGCTAGGCAGTTGCTAGGGTGTTCTGGGTGGTTGCTAGGTGTTCTGGGTGGTTGCTAGGCAGTTGCTAGGTGTTCTAGGTGGTTGCTAGGCAGTTGCTAGGGTGTTCTGGGTGCTTGCTAGAGTTTTTTGTGGTTACTAGAGCATTTCTAGACGTTGCTAGGGTGTTCAGGGTGGTTGCTAAGGTGTTTTTGTTAGTTGCTATGGTGTTACTAGGTGGTTGGTAGTTGTCAAATATGGTTACTATGGAGTTTTTATAGAGTTATTAAAATCTTTAATAATGAGTGCCTTCAGTACGCAGGCCTCGTGCCTATGGTCGAATAGGCACAAGCATGGAGCGATATCGCAAGGCCACGAGAGTAAAATTGCTTTAAAAAATATAAAAAAAATAAAAAAATGTTTTTTTTTGGTTTAGGGTGGTTGCTAGGGAGCTCTTAGTGGTTGCTAGGGTGCTGAAACTGGTTGCTAGGGTGTGGCTATGAAGATTTTAGGCCATAACTTATTGGCTGCTTGATAATATAAATCCTCTGAGGGAGAGAGAGAGGGAGAGACGCAGGGCTGTCAGGCCCTTTGGAGTGGTGTGTGTGTGAAAACGTCGGTTGGGATTCAAATATTTTTAGAATGCCCAATGTAAAGTCAATGGGGACTTTTTTGGCCGCTTTTTCGTCCGCTGTGCGAACATCGTACACCCGATCGCTTAGAAAAGTCATAGCACACCTCTCCTCAATAAGCCGGTTGATTTGACACTTCACTCAGGGGTCTGTGACAAACGGTGCGGGGCGAGTTTCGCGCCAAACTTTGTCCAGAATAATAATAATAAGAACTAGAATGTACATTTCCTGAAGAAAATGTGAAGTGGTGCTTGCAGTGGCAAAACTCTCCACTTGGTTGCTAGGGTGTTGTACATGATTGCATTCGAGCCAACAACCATGTCTGTACAATGTTGTGGAGCTGAAATATGGCTTCTATATGTTGCAATATGGTTGCTAGGTGGCTCTAAACGGTTGCTAGGGTGTGAAATCAGTTACCATGGTGATAGTTACAGACAGTTTCCCAACCAAAACAAAAGAGCCAACCCCCATCTCTATGTGATGTTCTGATGCAGAGACATGGGTCATGATAAACGGTTGCTAGGGTCCTCTGTTTGGTTGCCAGGGAGTGACTTGGCAGGTGCCAATGATGAAACTCCAAAGGCTGATTGTCAGTATAAATGATTTAAACCAACTCCCATGCCTCTGTGACATTCAGAATGGAAGATATCCCTCTTTGGAATTTGGTTGCTAGGGTCCTCTGTTTGGTTGCAAGGGAGTGACTTGGCAGGTGCCAATCATAAAACTCCAAAGGCTGCTTGTCATTATGAATGATATAAACCAACTCCCATGCCTGTGTGACTTTCAGAATGGAAGATATCCCTCTTTGGATTTTGGTTACTAGGGTACTCTGTTTGGTTGCTATGGAGTTACTTGGCAGCTGCCAATGATGAAATTCCAAAGGTTTCTTGTCAGTATGAATGATATAAACCAACTCCCATGCCTCTGTGACATTCAGAATGGAAGAGATCCCTGTTTGGATTTTGGTTGCTAGGGTACTCTGTTTGGTTGTTATGGAGTTGCTTGGCAGCTGCCAATCATGAAACACCAAAGGCTTCTTGTCAGTATGAATGACATAAACCAACTCCCATGCCTCTGTGACATTCAGAATGGAAGATATCCCTCTTTGAATTTTGGTTGCTAGGGTAATCTGTTTGGTTGCTATGGAGTTGCTTGACAGCTGCCATTGATGAAACTGCAACGGCTTTTTGTTACTATGAAGGATATAAACCAACTCCCATGCCTCTGTGACATTCAGACTGGAAGATATCCCTCTTTGGATTTTGGTTGCTAGGGTACTATGATTGGTTGCTAGGGAGTGGCTTGGCAGCTGCCAATCATGAAACTCCAAAGGCTTCTTGTCAATATTGAATTATATAAACCTTCCCCCATCTCTATACGATGCTCTGATACAGAGATATAGGTCTTGCTAAATAGTTGCTAGGGTACTCTGTTTGGTTGCTATGGAGTGGCTTGGCAGCTGCTAATGATGAACTCCAAAGGCTGCTTTTCAGTATGAATGACATAAACAAACTCCCATGCCTCTGTGACATTCAGAATGGAAGATATCCCTCTTTGAATTTTGGTTGCTAGGGTAATCTGTTTGGTTGCTATGGAGTTGCTTGACAGCTGCCATTGATGAAACTGCAAAGGCTTTTTGTTACTATGAATGATATAAACCAACTTCCATGCCTCTGTGACATTCAGAATAGAAGATATCCCTCTAGGATTTTGGTTGCTAAGGTGCTCGACAATGGTTGCTAGGGAGGGGCTAGGAAGTGTTGAGGTGATTCATGATTGGCCATTTGATGCCCTGAGTGAAACGAGACCACCTTGGTGTTTCTATGATCTACTAGAGCGTTTCTAGACGTTGCTAGGGTGTTCAGGATGGTTGCTAAGGTATTTTTGGTAGTTGCTATTTTGTTACTAGGTGGTTGGTAGTTGTCAAAGATGGTTACTATGGAGTTTTTATAGAGTTATTAAAATCTTTAATAACGAGTGCCTTCAGTACGGCACTCGGCCTGCGGCCTCGTGCCTATTGCTGAATAGGCACAAGCATGGAGCAATATCGCAAGGCCACGAGTGTAATATTGCGCTAAAAAATACAAAAAAATGTACAAAAAATTTTTTTTTGGTTTAGGGTGGTTGCTAGGGAGCTCTTAGTGGTTGCTAGGGTGCTAAAACTGGTTGCTAGGGTGTGGCTATGAAGATTTAAGGAAATTACTTATTGGCTGCTTGATAATATAAATCCTCTGAGGGAGAGAGAGAGGGAGAGACGCAGGGCTGTCAGGCCCTTTGGAGTGGTGTGTGTGTGAAAACGTCGGTTGGGATTCAAATATTTTTAGAATGCCCAATGTAAAGTCAATGGGGACTTTTTTGGCCGCTTTTTCGTCCGCTGTGCGAACATCGTACACCCGATCGCTTAGAAAAGTCATAGCACACCTCTCCTCAATGAGGCGGTCGATTTGACACTTCACTCAGGGGTCTGTGACAAACGGTGCGGGGCGAGTTTCGCGCCAAACTTTGTCCAGAATAATAATAATAAGAACTAGAATGTACATTTCCTGAAGAAAATGTGAAATGGTGCTTGCAGTGGCAAAACTCGCCACTCGGTTGCTAGAATGTGGTACATGATTGCATACGAGCCAACAAACATGTCTGTACGATGTTCTGGTGCTGAGATATGGCTTATTCATGTTGTTCAGGTGGTTGCTAGGGTGTTGCTAGGGTGTTTTGTGTGGTTGCTAGGGCGTTGCTAGGCGGTTGCTATGGTATTGCTAGGCGGTTGCTAGGGTATTCTGGGTGGTTGCTAGGGCGTTGCTAGGCAGTTGCTAGGGTGTTCTGGGTGGTTGCTATGGTGTTGCTAGGGTATTCTGGGTGGTTGTTAGGGCGTTGCTAGGCAGTTGCTAGGGTGTTCTGGGTGGTTGCTAGGGTATTCTTGGTGGTTGCTAGGCAGTTGCTAGGTGGTTGCTAGGGTGTTCTGGGTGGTTGCTAGGCAGTTGCTAGGTGTTCTGGGTGGTTGCTAGGCAGTTGCTAGGGTATTCTGGGTGGTTGCTATGGTGTTGCTAGGGTATTCTGAGTGGTTGCTATGGTGTTGCTAGGCGGTTGCTAGGGTATTCTGGGTGGTTGCTATGGTGTTGCTAGGCAGTTGCTAGGGTATTCTGGGTGGTTGCTATGGTGTTGCTAGGGTATTCTGAGTGGTTGTTAGGGCGTTGCTAGGCAGTTGCTAGGGTGTTCTGGGTGGTTGCTAGGGTATTCTTGGTGGTTGCTAGGCAGTTGCTAGGTGGTTGCTAGGGTGTTCTGGGTGGTTGCTAGGCAGTTGCTAGGTGTTCTGGGTGGTTGCTAGGCAGTTGCTAGGGTATTCTGGGTGGTTGCTATGGTGTTGCTAGGGTATTCTGAGTGGTTGCTATGGTGTTGCTAGGCGGTTGCTAGGGTATTCTGGGTGGTTGCTATGGTGTTGCTAGGCAGTTGCTAGGGTATTCTGGGTGGTTGCTATGGTGTTGCTAGGGTATTCTGAGTGGTTGCTATGGTGTTGCTAGGCGGTTGCTAGGGTATTCTGGGTGGTTGCTATGGTGTTGCTAGGCAGTTGCTAGGGTATTCTGGGTGGTTGCTATGGTGTTGCTAGGCAGTTGCTAGGGTATTCTGGTGGTTGCTAGGCGGTTGCTAGGGTATTCTGGTGGTTGCTAGGGTGTTGCTAGGCAGTTGCTAGGGTATTCTGGGTGGTTGCTAGGGCGTTGCTAGGCGGTTGCTAGGCAGTTGCTAGGTGGTTGCTAGGGTGTTCTGGGCAGTTGCTATGGTGTTGCTAAGCAGTTGCTATGGTGTTGCTAAGCAGTTGCTAAGGTGTTCTGGTTGGTTGCTAGGCGGTTGCTAGGGTATTCTTGGTGGTTGCTAGGGTGTTGCTAGGGCGTTCTGGGTGGTTGCTATGGTGTTGCTAGGCGGTTGCTATGGTATTCTGGGTGGTTGCTTGGGTGTTCTGGGTGGTTGCTAGGCAGTTGCTAGGGTGTTCTGGGTGGTTGCTAGGGCGTTGCTAGGCAGTTGCTAGGGTGTTCTGGGTGGTTGCTTGGCGGTTGCTAGGCAGTTGCTATGGTATTCTGGGTGGTTGCTAGGGCGTTGCTAGGCAGTTGCTAGGGTGTTCTGGGTGGTTGCTAGGGTATTCTTGGTGGTTGCTAGGCAGTTGCTAGGTGGTTGCTAGGGTGTTCTGGGTGGTTGCTATGGTGTTGCGAGTGGATGCTAGGGCGTTGTTAGGCAGTTGCTAGGGTGTTCTGAGTGGTTGCTAAGCAGTTGCTAGGTGTTCTGGGTGGTTGCTAGGCAGTTGCTAGGGTGTTCTGGGTGGTTGCTAGGGTATTTTTGGTGGTGACTAGAGCTTTTCTAGATGTTGCTAGGGTGTTCAGGGTGGTTGCTAAGGTATTTTTTGTAGTTGCTATGGTGTTACTAGGTGGTTAGTAGATGGTTACTATTAGAGTTTTTATAGAGTTCTTAAAATATTTAATAACAAATGGCTTCAGTACGGCACGAGGCCTGCGGCCTCGTGCCTATAGCCGAATATGCACAAGCATGGAGCAATATCACAAGGCTACGAGTGTGATATTGCTTTAAAAAATGTAAAAACAATTTTTTTTAATTATTTATTGGTTTAGGGTGGTTGCTAGGGAGCTCTTAGTGGTTGCTAGGGTGCTGAAACTGGTTGTTAGAGTGTGGCTATGAAGAATTTAGGCCATTACTTATTGGCTGCTTGATAATATAAATCCTCTGAGGGAGAGAGAGAGGGAGAGATGCAGGGGTGTCAGGCCCTTTGGAGTCTGTGTGTGTGAAAACGGCAGTTGGGATTCAAATATTTTTAGAACTCCCAATGTAAAGTCAATGGGACTTTTTTGGCCGCTTTTTCGCCCGCTGTGCGAACATCGTACACCCGATCGCTTAGAAAAGTCATAGCACACCTCTCCTTAATGAGCCGGTCGATTTGACACCTCACTCAGGGGTCTGAGACAAACGGTGCGGGGCGAGTTTCGCGCCAAACTTTGTCCAGAATAATAATAAGAAGAATAATAAGTATGCAAGAGAACACTAATGATGCCTTGCTTTCAGCAAGCACCATTAACTAGAATGTACATTTCCTGAAGAAAATGTGAAGTGGTGCTTGCAGTGGCAAAACTCTCCACTTGGTTGCTAGGGTGTTGTACATGATTGCATTCGAGCCAACAACCATGTCTGTACAATGTTGTGGAGCTGAAATATGGCTTCTATATGTTGCAATATGGTTGCTAGGTGGCTCTAAACGGTTGCTAGGGTGTGAAATCAGTTACCATGGTGATAGTTACAGACAGTTTCCCAACCAAAACAAAAGAGCCAACCCCCATCTCTATGTGATGTTCTGATGCAGAGACATGGGTCATGATAAACGGTTGCTAGGGTCCTCTGTTTGGTTGCCAGGGAGTGACTTGGCAGGTGCCAATGATGAAACTCCAAAGGCTGATTGTCAGTATAAATGATTTAAACCAACTCCCATGCCTCTGTGACATTCAGAATGGAAGATATCCCTCTTTGGAATTTGGTTGCTAGGGTCCTCTGTTTGGTTGCAAGGGAGTGACTTGGCAGGTGCCAATCATAAAACTCCAAAGGCTGCTTGTCATTATGAATGATATAAACCAACTCCCATGCCTGTGTGACTTTCAGAATGGAAGATATCCCTCTTTGGATTTTGGTTACTAGGGTACTCTGTTTGGTTGCTATGGAGTTACTTGGCAGCTGCCAATGATGAAATTCCAAAGGTTTCTTGTCAGTATGAATGATATAAACCAACTCCCATGCCTCTGTGACATTCAGAATGGAAGAGATCCCTGTTTGGATTTTGGTTGCTAGGGTACTCTGTTTGGTTGTTATGGAGTTGCTTGGCAGCTGCCAATCATGAAACACCAAAGGCTTCTTGTCAGTATGAATGACATAAACCAACTCCCATGCCTCTGTGACATTCAGAATGGAAGATATCCCTCTTTGAATTTTGGTTGCTAGGGTAATCTGTTTGGTTGCTATGGAGTTGCTTGACAGCTGCCATTGATGAAACTGCAACGGCTTTTTGTTACTATGAAGGATATAAACCAACTCCCATGCCTCTGTGACATTCAGACTGGAAGATATCCCTCTTTGGATTTTGGTTGCTAGGGTACTATGATTGGTTGCTAGGGAGTGGCTTGGCAGCTGCCAATCATGAAACTCCAAAGGCTTCTTGTCAATATTGAATTATATAAACCTTCCCCCATCTCTATACGATGCTCTGATACAGAGATATAGGTCTTGCTAAATAGTTGCTAGGGTACTCTGTTTGGTTGCTATGGAGTGGCTTGGCAGCTGCTAATGATGAACTCCAAAGGCTGCTTTTCAGTATGAATGACATAAACAAACTCCCATGCCTCTGTGACATTCAGAATGGAAGATATCCCTCTTTGAATTTTGGTTGCTAGGGTAATCTGTTTGGTTGCTATGGAGTTGCTTGACAGCTGCCATTGATGAAACTGCAAAGGCTTTTTGTTACTATGAATGATATAAACCAACTTCCATGCCTCTGTGACATTCAGAATAGAAGATATCCCTCTAGGATTTTGGTTGCTAAGGTGCTCGACAATGGTTGCTAGGGAGGGGCTAGGAAGTGTTGAGGTGATTCATGATTGGCCATTTGATGCCCTGAGTGAAACGAGACCACCTTGGTGTTTCTATGATCTACTAGAGCGTTTCTAGACGTTGCTAGGGTGTTCAGGATGGTTGCTAAGGTATTTTTGGTAGTTGCTATTTTGTTACTAGGTGGTTGGTAGTTGTCAAAGATGGTTACTATGGAGTTTTTATAGAGTTATTAAAATCTTTAATAACGAGTGCCTTCAGTACGGCACTCGGCCTGCGGCCTCGTGCCTATTGCTGAATAGGCACAAGCATGGAGCAATATCGCAAGGCCACGAGTGTAATATTGCGCTAAAAAATACAAAAAAATGTACAAAAAATTTTTTTTTGGTTTAGGGTGGTTGCTAGGGAGCTCTTAGTGGTTGCTAGGGTGCTAAAACTGGTTGCTAGGGTGTGGCTATGAAGATTTAAGGAAATTACTTATTGGCTGCTTGATAATATAAATCCTCTGAGGGAGAGAGAGAGGGAGAGACGCAGGGCTGTCAGGCCCTTTGGAGTGGTGTGTGTGTGAAAACGTCGGTTGGGATTCAAATATTTTTAGAATGCCCAATGTAAAGTCAATGGGGACTTTTTTGGCCGCTTTTTCGTCCGCTGTGCGAACATCGTACACCCGATCGCTTAGAAAAGTCATAGCACACCTCTCCTCAATGAGGCGGTCGATTTGACACTTCACTCAGGGGTCTGTGACAAACGGTGCGGGGCGAGTTTCGCGCCAAACTTTGTCCAGAATAATAATAATAAGAATAATAAGTATGAGCAATAACAATAGTGATGCTTTTAAAAAAGCACCACTAACTAGAATGTACATTTCCTGAAGAAAATGTGAAGTGGTGCTTGCAGTGGCAAAACTCTCCACTTGGTTGCTAGGGTGTTGTACATGATTGCATTCGAGCCAACAACCATGTCTGTACAATGTTGTGGAGCTGAAATATGGCTTCTATATGTTGCAATATGGTTGCTAGGTGGCTCTAAACGGTTGCTAGGGTGTGAAATCAGTTACCATGGTGATAGTTACAGACAGTTTCCCAACCAAAACAAAAGAGCCAACCCCCATCTCTATGTGATGTTCTGATGCAGAGACATGGGTCATGATAAACGGTTGCTAGGGTCCTCTGTTTGGTTGCCAGGGAGTGACTTGGCAGGTGCCAATGATGAAACTCCAAAGGCTGATTGTCAGTATAAATGATTTAAACCAACTCCCATGCCTCTGTGACATTCAGAATGGAAGATATCCCTCTTTGGAATTTGGTTGCTAGGGTCCTCTGTTTGGTTGCAAGGGAGTGACTTGGCAGGTGCCAATCATAAAACTCCAAAGGCTGCTTGTCATTATGAATGATATAAACCAACTCCCATGCCTGTGTGACTTTCAGAATGGAAGATATCCCTCTTTGGATTTTGGTTACTAGGGTACTCTGTTTGGTTGCTATGGAGTTACTTGGCAGCTGCCAATGATGAAATTCCAAAGGTTTCTTGTCAGTATGAATGATATAAACCAACTCCCATGCCTCTGTGACATTCAGAATGGAAGAGATCCCTGTTTGGATTTTGGTTGCTAGGGTACTCTGTTTGGTTGTTATGGAGTTGCTTGGCAACTGCCAATCATGAAACACCAAAGGCTTCTTGTCAGTATGAATGACATAAACCAACTCCCATGCCTCTGTGACATTCAGAATGGAAGATATCCCTCTTTGAATTTTGGTTGCTAGGGTAATCTGTTTGGTTGCTATGGAGTTGCTTGACAGCTGCCATTGATGAAACTGCAAAGGCTTTTTGTTACTATGAATGATATAAACCAACTTCCATGCCTCTGTGACATTCAGAATAGAAGATATCCCTCTAGGATTTTGGTTGCTAAGGTGCTCGACAATGGTTGCTAGGGAGGGGCTAGGAAGTGTTGAGGTGATTCATGATTGGCCATTTGATGCCCTGAGTGAAACGAGACCACCTTGGTGTTTCTATGATCTACTAGAGCGTTTCTAGACGTTGCTAGGGTGTTCAGGATGGTTGCTAAGGTATTTTTGGTAGTTGCTATTTTGTTACTAGGTGGTTGGTAGTTGTCAAAGATGGTTACTATGGAGTTTTTATAGAGTTATTAAAATCTTTAATAACGAGTGCCTTCAGTACGGCACTCGGCCTGCGGCCTCGTGCCTATGGCTGAATAGGCACAAGCATGGAGCAATATCGCAAGGCCACGAGTGTAATATTGCGTTAAAAAATACAAAAAAATGTAAAAAAAATTTTTTTTTGGTTTAGGGTGGTTGCTAGGGAGCTCTTAGTGGTTGCTAGGGTGCTAAAACTGGTTGCTAGGGTGTGGCTATGAAGATTTAAGGAAATTACTTATTGGCTGCTTGATAATATAAATCCTCTGAGGGAGAGAGAGAGGGAGAGACGCAGGGCTGTCAGGCCCTTTGGAGTGGTGTGTGTGTGAAAACGTCGGTTGGGATTCAAATATTTTTAGAATGCCCAATGTAAAGTCAATGGGGACTTTTTTGGCCGCTTTTTCGTCCGCTGTGCGAACATCGTACACCCGATCGCTTAGAAAAGTCATAGCACACCTCTCCTCAATGAGCCGGTCGATTTGACACTTCACTCAGGGGTCTGTGACAAACGGTGCGGGGCGAGTTTCGCGCCAAACTTTGTCCAGAATAATAATAATAAGAATAATAAGTATGAGCAATAACAATAGTGATGCTTTTAAAAAAGCACCACTAATAATAAGTATGAGCAATAACAATAGTGATGCTTTTAAAAAAGCACCACTAACTAGAATGTACATTTCCTGAAGAAAATGTGAAGTGGTGCTTGCAGTGGCAAAATTCGCCACTGGGCAGATGCTAACACAATTGACATGTTGTGATACCATGATATACCACATTTTAGCATTATTTACCACGATTTACCATGTTTCTAAGATGATTTATTACGATTTAACATATTCCAGCATGATTTACTATGATTAACATGTTGTTAGAATGATGCTAGCAGGATTAGCATGTTGGTTGGATGATGCTAGCATGATTAGCATGTTGCTAGCATGCTTTTAACAAGATGCTAGCATGATTAGCATGTTGCTAGCATGCTTTTAACAAGATGCTAGCATGATTAGCATGTTGTTAGCATGCTTTTAACAAGATGCTAGCATGATTAGCATGTTGTTAGCATGTTTTTAGCTAGATGCTAACATGATTAGCATTTTGCTAACATGATTAGCATGTTGCTAACATTATGCTAGCTTGATTATCATGTTGTTAGCATGATGCTAGCTTTATTAGCATGTTGGTAGCCTAATGCTAGCATGATTAGCATGTTGCTAGCATTATGCTAGCTTGATTAGCATGTTGCTAGCATGGTTAACATGTTGCTAGCATGATGCTAGCTTGATTAGCATGTTGCTAGCATAATGCTAGCATGATTAGCATGTTGCTAGCATGATGCTAGCTTGATTAGCATGTTGCTAGCATAATGTTAGCATGATTAGCATTTTGCTAGCATGATGCTAGCTTGATTAGCATGTTGGTAGCATAATGCTAGCATGATTAGCATGTTGCTAGCATGATGCTAACATGATTAGCATGTTGCTAGCATGATGCTAGCTTGATTAGCATGTTGCTAGCATGATGCTAGCTTGATTAGCATGTTGCTAGCATGATGCTAACTTGATTAGCATGTTGCTAGCATGATGTTAGCATGATTAGCATTTTGCTAGCATGTTTTTAGCTAGATGCTAACAGGATTAGCATGTTGCTAGCATGATGCTAGCTTGATTAGCATGTTGCTAGCATGATTAGCATGTTGCTAACATGATGCTAGCTTGATTAGCATGTTGCTAGCATGATGCTAGCTTGATTAGCATGTTGCCAGCATGTTTTTAGCAAGATGCTGTTGCCAGGTGGTTGCTAGGGTGTTCTGGGTGGTTGCTATGGTGTTGCTAGGCAGTTGCTAAGGTGTTCTGGGTGGTTGCTAGGCAGTTGCTAGGGTATTCTTGGTGGTTGATAGGGCGTTGCTAGGTGGTTGCTAGGGTGTTCTGGGTGGTTGCTATGGTGTTGCTAGGCAGTTGCTATGGTATTCTGGGTGGATACTAGGGCATTGCTAGGCAGTTGCTAGGGTGTTCTGGTTGGTTGCTAGGTGTTCTGGGTGGTTGCTAGGCAGTTGCTAGGTGTTCTAGGTGGTTGCTAGGCAGTTGCTAGGGTGTTCTGGGTGCTTGCTAGAGTTTTTTGTGGTTACTAGAGCATTTCTAGACGTTGCTAGGGTGTTCAGGGTGGTTGCTAAGGTGTTTTTGTTAGTTGCTATGGTGTTACTAGGTGGTTGGTAGTTGTCAAATATGGTTACTATGGAGTTTTTATAGAGTTCTTAAAATCTTTAATAACGAGTGCCTTCTGTACGGCACTCGGCCTGCGGCCTCGTGCCTATGGCCGAATAGGCACAAGCATGGAGCAATATCGCAAGGCCACGAGAGTAAAATTGCTTTAAAAAATAAAAAAAATAAAAAAAAATGTTTTTTTTTGGTTTAGGGTGGTTGCTAGGGAGCTCTTAGTGGTTGCTAGGGTGCTGAAACTGGTTGCTAGGGTGTGGCTATGAAGATTTTAGGCCATTACTTATTGGCTGCTTGATAATATAAATCCTCTGAGGGAGAGAGAGAGGGAGAGATGCAGGGGTGTCAGGCCCTTTGGAGTCTGTGTGTGTGAAAACGTCGGTTGGGATTCAAATATTTTTAGAACTCCCAATGTAAAGTCAATGGGACTTTTTTGGCCGCTTTTTCGTCCGCTGTGCGAACATCGTACACCCAATCGCTTAGAAAAGTCATAGCACACCTCTCCTCAATGAGCCGCTCGATTTGACGCCTCACTCAGGGGTCTGTGACAAACGGTGCGGGGCGCATTACGCGCCGAACTTTTGTCCGGAATAATAAGAATAAGAATAATAACTAGAATGTACATTTCCTGAAGAAAATGTGAAGTGGTGCTTGCAGTGGCAAAACTCGCCACTCGGTTGCTAAAGTGCGTTTAGCTAGTTTTTAGCAAGATTCTAACAAAATTATCATCATGCTAGCATTATAAGCATGTGACTAACATAATGCTAGCATGTTGCTATCATGGTGCTAATATGATTAGCATGTTGCTAGCATCATGCTAGCATGTTTTTAGCAAAAGCTAACGTGAATGTAGCTAGCATGATTAGCATGTTGTTAGCATGATGCTAGCATTTTTTAACAAGATGCTACCATGAATAGCACGTTTGCTAGCATGTTTGTAGCAAGAAGCTAGCATGATTAGCATGTAGCTAGTATCATGCTAGCATTATTAGCATGTTGCTAGCATCATGCTAGCATTATTAGCATCATGCTAGCATCATGTTAGCATGATTAGCATGTAGCTAGCATGATGCTAGCTTGTTTTACCATGTTGCTAGCATGGTTTACCATGATTTACCATAGTTTACCATGATTTACCACAATTTACCATAGTTTACCAGATTTACTATAGTATACCATGATTTACCATGTTCAAGTATGATTTACTATGATTCTACCATGATTTACCACGATTTACTATAGTATACCATGATTTACCATGTTCAAGTATGATTTACTGATTCTAGCATGATTTACCATAGTTTACCATGATTTACCATAGTTTAACATGATTTACCACAATTTACTATAGTTTACCATGATTTACTATAGTATACCATGATTTACCATGTTCAAGTATGATTTACTGATTCTAGCATGATTTACCATAGTTTACCATGATTTACCATAGTTTACCATGATTTACCACGATTTACGATAGTTTACCATGATTTACTATAGTATACCATGATATACCATGTTCAAGTATGATTTACTGATTTTAGCATGATTTATCATAGTTTACCATGATTTACCATAGTTTACCATGATTTACCATGATTTACTATAGTATACCATGATTTACCATGTTCAAGTATGATTTACTATGATTCTAGCATGATTTACCATAGTTTACCATGATTTACCATAGTTTACCACGATTTACCACGATTTACTATAGTATACCATGATTTACCATGTTGAAGTATGATTTACTGATTCTAGCATGATTTATCATAGTTTACCATGATTTACCATAGTTTACCATGATTTACCATAGTTTACCATGATTTACTATAGTATACCATGATTTACCATGTTGAAGTATGATTTACTGGTTCTAGCATGATTTACCATAGTTTACCATGATTTACCACGATTTACCATAGTTTACCATGATTTACCATAGTTTACCACGATTTACCACGATTTACTATAGTATACCATGATTTACCATGTTCAAGTATGATTTACTGATTCTAGCATGATTTATCATAGTTTACCATGATTTACCATAGTTTACCATGATTTACCATAGTTTACCATGATTTACTATAGTATACCATGATTTACCATGTTGAAGTATGATTTACTGATTCTAGCATGATTTACCATAGTTTACCATGATTTACCATGATTTACCACGATTTACCATAGTTTACCATGATTTACTATAGTATACCATGATATACCATGTTCAAGTATGATTTACTGATTTTAGCATGATTTATCATAGTTTACCATGATTTATCATAGTTTACCATGATTTACCATAGTTTACCATGATTTACCATAGTTTACCATGATTTACTATAGTATACCATGATTTACCATGTTCAAGTATGATTTACTATGATTCTAGCATGATTTACCATAGTTTACCATGATTTACCACGATTTACCATAGTTTACTATGATTTACTATAGTATACCATGATTTACCATGGTTTAGTATGATTTACTATGATTCTAGGATGATTTACCATAGTTTACCATGATTTAGTCAAAAGAGCCAAGTCCCATCTCTATACTATGTTTTGATGCAGAGATATACGTTTTGCTAAACGGTTGCTAGGGTACTCTTTTTGGTTGCTATGGAGTTACTTGGCAGCTGCCAATGATGAAATTCCAAAGGCTTCTTGTCACTATGAATGATATAAACCAACTCCCATGCCTCTGTGACATTCAGAATGGAAGATATCCCTCTTTGGATTTTGGTTGCTAGGGTACTCTCTTTGGTTGCTAGGGAGTGGCTTGTCAGCTGCCAATCATGAAACTCCAAAGGCTGCTTGTCAGTATGAATGATATAAACCAACTCCCATGCCTCTGCGACATTCAGAATGGAAGATAACCCTCTTTGGATTTTGGTTGCTAGGGTACTCTGTTTGGTTGCTAGGGAGTGGCTTGTCAGCTGCCAATCATGAAACTCCAAAGGCTTCTTGTCAGTATAAATGATATAAACCAACTCCCATGCCTCTGTGACATTCAGAATGGAAGATATCCCTCTTTGGATTTTGGTTGCTAAGGTGCTCGACAATGGTTGCTAGGGAGGGGCTTGGAAGTGTTTAGGTGATTCATGATTGGCTGTTTGCTTCCCCGAGTCAAATGAGACCACCCCCATGTTTCTATGACAATTCAGTCTGGAGATATCTCTTTGAACTCTTTCAATGGAGGTCTATGGAACTTGTTGCTAAGGGGCTCTAAATGGTTGCTAGGGCGTGGCTTGATAGCTTCACAATGATCCTGAGAGACTGATTGGTCGTCTGAGTAAAATGAGCCCTCCCCCTTGTCTCTATGACACTGTGATCCAGAGCTACGTTCAATACAAAGTCCCTATGCAATTTACCATAGTAGGAAAAGCATGTGTGTTTCACGGGACGTTCCTTCCCCATAGTAAGTCAATGGGGCAACTTTGGGCATCTCCTGCCCCCCAGGGGTGCAACTTTTACCCCATTGTGAGGTATGTTCTTACAGAGCCTGTCAGCCTCTTCAAATGTGGCAAATCACACGTTTCTGCGAAATCGTCGCTCAGAGTTATGACTCGTCAAAGTTTGTCGCAATGTTAAGTCTATGGGATTTTTCGGACGCTTTTTCGCCCCTGGGGCGAACACCGCACCCCCGATCGCTTATAAAAGTCATAGCACACCTCTCCTTAATGAGCCGGTCGATTTGACACCTCATTCATGGATCTGTGACAAACGGTGCGGGACGAGTTACGCGCCAAACTTTGTGTGGAATAATAAAAAGAAGAATAATAATAATAAGTATGAGCAATAACAATAGTGATGCCTTGCTTTCAGCAAGCACCACTAATAATAAGTATGAGCAATAACAATAGTGATGCCTTGCTTTCAGCAAGCACCACTAATAAGTATGAGCAATAACAATAGTGATGCTTTTAAAAAAGCACCACTAATAAGAATAATAAGTATGAGCAATAACAATAGTGATGCCTTGCTTTCAGCAAGCACCACTAATAAGTATGAGCAATAACAATAGTGATGCTTTCAAAAAAGCACCACTAATAACTAGAATGTACATTTCCTGAAGAAAATGTGAAGTGGTGCTTGCAGTGGCAAAACTCTCCACTTGGTTGCTAGGGTGTTGTACATGATTGCATTCGAGCCAACAACCATGTCTGTACAATGTTGTGGAGCTGAAATATGGCTTCTATATGTTGCAATATGGTTGCTAGGTGGCTCTAAACGGTTGCTAGGGTGTGAAATCAGTTACCATGGTGATAGTTACAGACAGTTTCCCAACCAAAACAAAAGAGCCAACCCCCATCTCTATGTGATGTTCTGATGCAGAGACATGGGTCATGATAAACGGTTGCTAGGGTCCTCTGTTTGGTTGCCAGGGAGTGACTTGGCAGGTGCCAATGATGAAACTCCAAAGGCTGATTGTCAGTATAAATGATTTAAACCAACTCCCATGCCTCTGTGACATTCAGAATGGAAGATATCCCTCTTTGGAATTTGGTTGCTAGGGTCCTCTGTTTGGTTGCAAGGGAGTGACTTGGCAGGTGCCAATCATAAAACTCCAAAGGCTGCTTGTCATTATGAATGATATAAACCAACTCCCATGCCTGTGTGACTTTCAGAATGGAAGATATCCCTCTTTGGATTTTGGTTACTAGGGTACTCTGTTTGGTTGCTATGGAGTTACTTGGCAGCTGCCAATGATGAAATTCCAAAGGTTTCTTGTCAGTATGAATGATATAAACCAACTCCCATGCCTCTGTGACATTCAGAATGGAAGAGATCCCTGTTTGGATTTTGGTTGCTAGGGTACTCTGTTTGGTTGTTATGGAGTTGCTTGGCAGCTGCCAATCATGAAACACCAAAGGCTTCTTGTCAGTATGAATGACATAAACCAACTCCCATGCCTCTGTGACATTCAGAATGGAAGATATCCCTCTTTGAATTTTGGTTGCTAGGGTAATCTGTTTGGTTGCTATGGAGTTGCTTGACAGCTGCCATTGATGAAACTGCAACGGCTTTTTGTTACTATGAAGGATATAAACCAACTCCCATGCCTCTGTGACATTCAGACTGGAAGATATCCCTCTTTGGATTTTGGTTGCTAGGGTACTATGATTGGTTGCTAGGGAGTGGCTTGGCAGCTGCCAATCATGAAACTCCAAAGGCTTCTTGTCAATATTGAATTATATAAACCTTCCCCCATCTCTATACGATGCTCTGATACAGAGATATAGGTCTTGCTAAATAGTTGCTAGGGTACTCTGTTTGGTTGCTATGGAGTGGCTTGGCAGCTGCTAATGATGAACTCCAAAGGCTGCTTTTCAGTATGAATGACATAAACAAACTCCCATGCCTCTGTGACATTCAGAATGGAAGATATCCCTCTTTGAATTTTGGTTGCTAGGGTAATCTGTTTGGTTGCTATGGAGTTGCTTGACAGCTGCCATTGATGAAACTGCAAAGGCTTTTTGTTACTATGAATGATATAAACCAACTTCCATGCCTCTGTGACATTCAGAATAGAAGATATCCCTCTAGGATTTTGGTTGCTAAGGTGCTCGACAATGGTTGCTAGGGAGGGGCTAGGAAGTGTTGAGGTGATTCATGATTGGCCATTTGATGCCCTGAGTGAAACGAGACCACCTTGGTGTTTCTATGATCTACTAGAGCGTTTCTAGACGTTGCTAGGGTGTTCAGGATGGTTGCTAAGGTATTTTTGGTAGTTGCTATTTTGTTACTAGGTGGTTGGTAGTTGTCAAAGATGGTTACTATGGAGTTTTTATAGAGTTATTAAAATCTTTAATAACGAGTGCCTTCAGTACGGCACTCGGCCTGCGGCCTCGTGCCTATTGCTGAATAGGCACAAGCATGGAGCAATATCGCAAGGCCACGAGTGTAATATTGCGCTAAAAAATACAAAAAAATGTACAAAAAATTTTTTTTGGTTTAGGGTGGTTGCTAGGGAGCTCTTAGTGGTTGCTAGGGTGCTAAAACTGGTTGCTAGGGTGTGGCTATGAAGATTTAAGGAAATTACTTATTGGCTGCTTGATAATATAAATCCTCTGAGGGAGAGAGAGAGGGAGAGACGCAGGGCTGTCAGGCCCTTTGGAGTGGTGTGTGTGTGAAAACGTCGGTTGGGATTCAAATATTTTTAGAATGCCCAATGTAAAGTCAATGGGGACTTTTTTGGCCGCTTTTTCGTCCGCTGTGCGAACATCGTACACCCGATCGCTTAGAAAAGTCATAGCACACCTCTCCTCAATGAGGCGGTCGATTTGACACTTCACTCAGGGGTCTGTGACAAACGGTGCGGGGCGAGTTTCGCGCCAAACTTTGTCCAGAATAATAATAATAAGAATAATAAGTATGAGCAATAACAATAGTGATGCTTTTAAAAAAGCACCACTAATAAGTATGAGCAATAACAATAGTGATGCTTTTAAAAAAGCACCACTAACTAGATGCAAAAGTTCGTCGAGACAAACTTTGAAGTTGGCTTGAGAAAGTTCGGACCAGAACGTTTTTTGCTAGGCGGTTGCTAGGATGTTATGGGTGGTCGCTATGGTGTTGCTAGGCGGTTGCTAGGGTGTTCTGGGTGGTTGCTATGGTGTTGCTAGGCGGTTGCTAGGGTATTCTGAGTGGTTGCTATGGTGTTGCTAGGCGGTTGCTAGGGTGTTCTGGGTGGTTGTTATGCTGTTGCTAGGTGGTTGCTAGGGTGTTCTGGGTGGTTGTTAGGCGGTTGCTAGGGTGTTCTGGGTAGTTGCTATGGTGTTGCTAGGCGGTTGCTAAGGTATTCTGGGTGGTTGCTAGGCGGTTGCTAGGGTGTTCTGGGTGGTTGCTATGCTGTTGCTAGGCGGTTGCTAGGGTATTCTGGGTGGTTGCTAGGCGGTTACTAGGGTGTTTTGGGTGGTTGCTATACTGTTGCTAGGGTGTTCTGGGTGGTTGCTATGCTGTTGCTAGGCGGTTGCTAGGGTGTTTTGGTGGTTGCTATGCTGTTGCTAGGCGGTTGCTATGGTGTTTTGGTGGTTGCTATGCTGTTGCTAGGGTATTATGGGGGGTTGCTAGGGTGTTGCTAGGCGGTTGCCAGGGTGTTCTAGGTGGTTGCTATGATGTTGCTAGGCGGTTGCTAGGGTGTTTTGGTGGTTGCTATGGTGTTGCTAGGCAGTTGCTAGGGTATTCTGGTTGGTTGCTATGGTGTTGCTAGGTGTTGCTATGCTGTTGCTAGGCGGTTGCTAGGGTATTCTGGGGGTTGTTAGGGTGTTGCTAGGCGGTTGCTAGGGTGTTCTAGGTGGTTGCTATGATGTTGCTAGGCGGTTGCTAGGGTGTTTGGGTGGTTGCTATGGTGTTGCTAGGCAGCTGCTAGGGTATGCTTGGTGGTTGCTAGGGTGTTGCTAGGTGGTTGCTAGGGTATTCTAGGTGGTTGCTAGGGTGTTGCTAGGCGGTTGCTAGGGTGTTTTGGTGGTTGCTATGGTGTTGCTAGGCGGTTACTAAGGTATTCTGGGTGGTTGCTAGGCGGTTGCTAGGGTGTTCTGGGTGGTTGCTATGGTGTTGCTAGGCGGTTACTAGGCGGTTGCTAGGGTGTTCTGGGCGGTTGCTATGGTGTTGCTAGGTGGTTGGTAGTTGTCACAGATGGTTACTATGGAGTCTTTATAGAGTTCTTAGCATGATCTTGGCATGATATAGCACTTAACTAATCGTTATTAGCATGTAGCTATTCAGTGCTAGCATGTGTAGCATGTTGGAAGTGCTGTTTGCTAGCATGAGTCAAAAGAGCCAAACCTCATCTCTATACGATGTTCTGATACAGAGATATAGGTCTTGCAAAATGGTTGCTAGGGTACTCAAGTTTGGTTGCTATGGAGTTGCTTGGGAGCTGGAAGCTTTAAACTTAAGAAGTGGTTTGAAGTTTAAAGTAGTTTACGAGTTTTTGAGTTTTGAGTTTATAAGTTTAAATGAGTTTAGAGTTTAAGTTTAAATGAGTTTAGTGTGTGTGTGTGTGTGTTCACACACACACACACACACACACACACACACACACACACACACACACACACACACACTCAGAGTTTATGAGTTTAGAGTTTATAAGTGTATAAATTGATGAGTTTATAAGTGTAAGAGTTTTTGAGTTTAGAGTTTATGTTTTAAATGAGTTTAGAGTTTATAAGTTTTAATGAGTTTAAAGTTTATAAGTTTATATGAGTTTAAGAGTTCAGAGTGTATTAATTTATGAGTTTAAGAGTTCATAAGTCTATGAATTCATAAGTTTATAAGTTAATTAGTTTATAAGTGTATGAGTTTAGAGTTTATTAGTTTAAATGAGTCTCAATGGCTCATATAGTATATAGAATGGCAGTTTGGTTTAGTCTTCAAGGTATTTTGATTTAAATTTTGTCGGTTTGAATTTTTTAGAACTCCCCAATGTAAGTCAATGGGAGTTTTTGAATGAGTTTTTTCGAGTTTTGATCGTCATTTTTAGGAAAACCGTAAGTCGGATCAGTCTGAAAAGATATAGCAACGCGAGTCAGATCAGTTTGAGTGTCTGTGCCGAGTTTGGAGTATGTGGAGTTAAAGCTCTAGGAGGAGTTTGAGTTGTAAATTTTTACGGTCAGAAGAATAATAATAATAATAATAATAATAATAATAAGTTTAAATAGGATTTCAATATGTTGGCTCTCTCAAGCCAACTTAATAATAATAATAATAATAATAATAATAAGTTTAAATAGGATTTCAATATGTTGGCTCTCTCAAGCCAACTTAATTAAAGCTGCAAGCAGCGATGAAAGGGCCCTCGCACCCGTGCCATCAACACTCAATGGCTTTAGGAAGACAGAGCATGGTTGGGAAATGTACATTTAAGGAGGTATATATAGTAAGAGTATGTCAAAGTCAGTTACAAAATGTTTTGTATAATGGTGATAATAGCATGCTTCATGACTCAGCTAAGTGTTGCTAGCATGTTTAGTGTGTTTCTAGCATGCTTAGTACACAATAATTATGTGGTTAGTACTGCATTACTGTGTTAACCATGTCAGTTTCTGTTGCCAGTAGGTGGCGTTATGACTATAACTGAATATGAGCTTGGATGTGTGTTCAGGACAGAACTCTTATCAAACGTGTGAAGTTTGGTGCAAATTGGACATTGCCTTCTTGAGTAACAACAAAGTCATGTTTCATTGAATTAGCATGCTTTAGCACTTAGCTAAGCATTGTTAGCATGTTTTAACATGTTTCTAGCATGTTTAGAACTCAATGGCATTTTTAACATGTTGCTAGAACGGCATCAACGTGTTAAACATGTCACTTCCTGTTGCCAGTTGGTGGCGCTATTACTATAATTGAACATTCTCATGTAGATGTGTTCAGGCCATGACTCTTATCAAAAGTGTGAAGTTTGGGGCAGATTGGACATTCCATGCCTGAGTTACAGCAAATTCCTATTTAATTGCAATAATAGCATGCTTTAGCACTTGGCTAAGAGTTTGCTAGCATGTTTTAGCATGTTTCTAGTATGTTGTTAGCATGTTTAACACTTGCTGGCACTTTTTTATATGTTATTAGGAGTCCATAACAGTGTTAAACATGTCACTTCCTGTTGCCAGCAGGTGGCGCTATGACTGTAACTGAATATAAGCATGGTCATGTGTTCAGGACAGAACGCTTATCAAAAGTGTGAAGTTTGGGGCAGATTGGACATTCCATGCCTGAGTTACAGCAAATTCATATTTAATTGCAGTAATATCATTCTTTAGCACTTAGCTAAGTGTTTGCTAGTATGTTTTAGCATGTCTATAGTATGTTGGTAGGATGTTTAGCACCTACTGGCATTTTTTTATATGTTATTAGGAGTCAAGAACAGTGTTAAACGTCACTTCCTGTTGCCAGCAGGTGGCGCTATGACTATAACTAAATATGAGCATGGACATGTGTTCAAGAGATAACTCTTATCAAACGTGTGACGTTTGGGGTAGATTGTACATTGCCTTCTTGAGTAACAACAAAGTCCTGTTTCATTGAATTAGCATGCTTTAGCACTTAGCTAAGTATTGCTAGTATGTTTTAACATGTTTCTAGCATGTTTAGAAGTCAATGGCATTTTTAACATGTTGCTAGAATGGCATCAACGTGTTAAACATGACACTTCCTGTTACCAGTAGGTGGCGCTATTACTATAACTGAATATTCTCATGTAGATATGTTCAGGACAGAACGCTTATCAAAAGTGTGAAGTTTGGGGCAGATTGGACATTCCATGCCTGAGTTACAGCAAATTCCTATTTAATTGCAATAATAGCATGCTTTAGCACTTAGCTAAGAGTTTGCTAGCATGTTTTAGCATGCTTCTAGTATGTTGTTAGCATGTTTAGCACTTGCTGGCACTTTTTTATATGTTATTAGGAGTCCATAACAGTGTTAAACATGTCACTTCCTGTTGCCAGCAGGTGGCGCTATGACTATAACTGAATATGAGCATGGTCATGTGTTCAGGACAGAACGTTTATTAAAAGTGTGAAGTTTGGCGCAGATTGGACATTGCCTTCTTGAGTAACAACAACATCCTGTTTCATTGAATTAGCATGCTTTAGCACTTAGCTAAGTATTGCTAGTATGTTTTAACATGTTTCTAGCATGTTTAGAAGTCAATGGCATTTTTAACATGTTGCTAGAATGGCATCAACGTGTTAAACATGACACTTCCTGTTACCAGTAGGTGGCGCTATTACTATAACTGAATATTCTCATGTAGATATGTTCAGGACAGAACGCTTATCAAAAGTGTGAAGTTTGGGGCAGATTGGACATTCCATGCCTGAGTTACAGCAAATTCCTATTTAATTGCAATAATAGCATGCTTTAGCACTTAGCTAAGAGTTTGCTAGCATGTTTTAGCATGCTTCTAGTATGTTGTTAGCATGTTTAGCACTTGCTGGCACTTTTTTATATGTTATTAGGAGTCCATAACAGTGTTAAACATGTCACTTCCTGTTGCCAGCAGGTGGCGCTATGACTATAACTGAATATGAGCATGGTCATGTGTTCAGGACAGAACTCTTATCAAACGTATGAAGTTTGGGGCAGATTGGACATTCCATGCCTGAGTTACAGCAACTTCCTGTTTCATGGCGAAACATCAAAATTTGTCAGGCCGCCGAGGACCCGCCCTTCGACGAAAACTCAAGATCTTCGCAATTTAACGTCGCAAAGGCCTTAAGATTACACTCACCAAATTTGAAGATGATCAGATTAAAACTGTAGGAGGAGTTCGTTAAAGTATGAGGCCTGAAAATGTCAAAAACTGCACAAAAATCTGGGAGGAAGTTCAAAATGGCTGACTTCCTGTTGGGTTTAGGGCTATGCTCCAAGAGACTTTTTTGTAGGTATTAGGTCATTACATGTATGTACCGAATTTCGTGCACGTACGTGGAACGTTGCGGGAGGCGCACTCCGTTGAACTTTTATAGGTGGCGCTATCGAGCCGTTTTGCCCCGTCCAATTCTGAAACCTATATCAGATGTAAATTTTCGCCAGTTCTGACGCGTGTGCAAAGTTTCGTGAGTTTTCGCGCATGTTTAGGCCCTCAAAAATGCAATTCAATGCGGAGAAGAAGAAGAAGAAGAATAATAATAATTAAAGCTGCAAGCAGCGATGAAAGGGCCCTCGCACCCGTGCCATCAACACTCGGTGGCTTTAGGAAGACAGAGCATGGTTGGGAAATGTACATTTAAGGAGGTATATATAGTAAGAGTATGTCAAAGTCAGTTACAAAATGTTTTGTATAATGGTGATAATAGCATGCTTCATGACTCAGCTAAGTGTTGCTAGCATGTTTAGTGTGTTTCTAGCATGCTTAGTACACAATAATTATGTGGTTAGTACTGCATTACTGTGTTAACCATGTCAGTTTCTGTTGCCAGTAGGTGGCGTTATGACTATAACTGAATATGAGCTTGGATGTGTGTTCAGGACAGAACTCTTATCAAACGTGTGAAGTTTGGTGCAAATTGGACATTGCCTTCTTGAGTAACAACAAAGTCATGTTTAATTGAATTAGCATGCTTTAGCACTTAGCTAAGCATTGTTAGCATGTTTTAACATGTTTCTAGCATGTTTAGAACTCAATGGCATTTTTAACATGTTGCTAGAACGGCATCAACGTGTTAAACATGTCACTTCCTGTTGCCAGTTGGTGGCGCTATTACTATAATTGAACATTCTCATGTAGATGTGTTCAGGCCATGACTCTTATCAAAAGTGTGAAGTTTGGGGCAGATTGGACATTCCATGCCTGAGTTACAGCAAATTCCTATTTAATTGCAATAATAGCATGCTTTAGCACTTGGCTAAGAGTTTGCTAGCATGTTTTAGCATGTTTCTAGTATGTTGTTAGCATGTTTAACACTTGCTGGCACTTTTTTATATGTTATTAGGAGTCCATAACAGTGTTAAACATGTCACTTCCTGTTGCCAGCAGGTGGCGCTATGACTGTAACTGAATATAAGCATGGTCATGTGTTCAGGACAGAACGCTTATCAAAAGTGTGAAGTTTGGGGCAGATTGGACATTCCATGCCTGAGTTACAGCAAATTCATATTTAATTGCAGTAATATCATTCTTTAGCACTTAGCTAAGTGTTTGCTAGTATGTTTTAGCATGTCTATAGTATGTTGGTAGGATGTTTAGCACCTACTGGCATTTTTTTATATGTTATTAGGAGTCAAGAACAGTGTTAAACGTCACTTCCTGTTGCCAGCAGGTGGCGCTATTACTATAACTGAATATTCTCATGTAGATATGTTCAGGACAGAACGCTTATCAAAAGTGTGAAGTTTGGGGCAGATTGGACATTCCATGCCTGAGTTACAGCAAATTCCTATTTAATTGCAATAATAGCATGCTTTAGCACTTAGCTAAGAGTTTGCTAGCATGTTTTAGCATGCTTCTAGTATGTTGTTAGCATGTTTAGCACTTGCTGGCACTTTTTTATATGTTATTAGGAGTCCATAACAGTGTTAAACATGTCACTTCCTGTTGCCAGCAGGTGGCGCTATGACTATAACTGAATATGAGCATGGTCATGTGTTCAGGACAGAACGTTTATTAAAAGTGTGAAGTTTGGCGCAGATTGGACATTGCCTTCTTGAGTAACAACAACATCCTGTTTCATTGAATTAGCATGCTTTAGCACTTAGCTAAGTATTGCTAGTATGTTTTAACATGTTTCTAGCATGTTTAGAAGTCAATGGCATTTTTAACATGTTGCTAGAATGGCATCAACGTGTTAAACATGACACTTCCTGTTACCAGTAGGTGGCGCTATTACTATAACTGAATATTCTCATGTAGATATGTTCAGGACAGAACGCTTATCAAAAGTGTGAAGTTTGGGGCAGATTGGACATTCCATGCCTGAGTTACAGCAAATTCCTATTTAATTGCAATAATAGCATGCTTTAGCACTTAGCTAAGAGTTTGCTAGCATGTTTTAGCATGCTTCTAGTATGTTGTTAGCATGTTTAGCACTTGCTGGCACTTTTTTATATGTTATTAGGAGTCCATAACAGTGTTAAACATGTCACTTCCTGTTGCCAGCAGGTGGCGCTATGACTATAACTGAATATGAGCATGGTCATGTGTTCAGGACAGAACGTTTATTAAAAGTGTGAAGTTTGGCGCAGATTGGACATTGCCTTCTTGAGTAACAACAACATCCTGTTTCATTGAATTAGCATGCTTTAGCACTTAGCTAAGTATTGCTAGTATGTTTTAACATGTTTCTAGCATGTTTAGAAGTCAATGGCATTTTTAACATGTTGCTAGAATGGCATCAACGTGTTAAACATGACACTTCCTGTTACCAGTAGGTGGCGCTATTACTATAACTGAATATTCTCATGTAGATATGTTCAGGACAGAACGCTTATCAAAAGTGTGAAGTTTGGGGCAGATTGGACATTCCATGCCTGAGTTACAGCAAATTCCTATTTAATTGCAATAATAGCATGCTTTAGCACTTAGCTAAGAGTTTGCTAGCATGTTTTAGCATGCTTCTAGTATGTTGTTAGCATGTTTAGCACTTGCTGGCACTTTTTTATATGTTATTAGGAGTCCATAACAGTGTTAAACATGTCACTTTCTGTTGCCAGCAGGTGGCGCTATGACTATAACTGAATATGAGCATGGTCATGTGTTCAGGACAGAACTCTTATCAAACGTATGAAGTTTGGGGCAGATTGGACATTCCATGCCTGAGTTACAGCAACTTCCTGTTTCATGGCGAAACATCAAAATTTGTCAGGCCGCCGAGGACCCGCCCTTCGACGAAAACTCAAGATCTTCGCAATTTAACGTCGCAAAGGCCTTAAGATTACACTCACCAAATTTGAAGATGATCAGATTAAAACTGTAGGAGGAGTTCGTTAAAGTATGAGGCCTGAAAATGTCAAAAACTGCACAAAAATCTGGGAGGAAGTTCAAAATGGCTGACTTCCTGTTGGGTTTAGGGCTATGCTCCAAGAGACTTTTTTGTAGGTATTAGGTCATTACATGTATGTACCGAATTTCGTGCACGTACGTGGAACGTTGCGGGAGGCGCACTCCGTTGAACTTTTATAGGTGGCGCTATCGAGCCGTTTTGCCCCGTCCAATTCTGAAACCTATATCAGATGTAAATTTTCGCCAGTTCTGACGCGTGTGCAAAGTTTCGTGAGTTTTCGCGCATGTTTAGGCCCTCAAAAATGCAATTCAATGCGGAGAAGAAGAATAATAATAATAATTAAAGCTGCAAGCAGCGATGAAAGGGCCCTCGCACCCGTGCCATCAACACTTGGTGGCTTTAGGAAGACAGAGCATGGTTGGGAAATGTACATTTAAGGAGGTATATATAGTAAGAGTATGTCAAAGTCAGTTACAAAATGTTTTGTATAATGGTGATAATAGCATGCTTCATGACTCAGCTAAGTGTTGCTAGCATGTTTAGTGTGTTTCTAGCATGCTTAGTACACAATAATTATGTGGTTAGTACTGCATTACTGTGTTAACCATGTCAGTTTCTGTTGCCAGTAGGTGGCGTTATGACTATAACTGAATATGAGCTTGGATGTGTGTTCAGGACAGAACTCTTATCAAACGTGTGAAGTTTGGTGCAAATTGGACATTGCCTTCTTGAGTAACAACAAAGTCATGTTTCATTGAATTAGCATGCTTTAGCACTTAGCTAAGCATTGTTAGCATGTTTTAACATGTTTCTAGCATGTTTAGAACTCAATGGCATTTTTAACATGTTGCTAGAACGGCATCAACGTGTTAAACATGTCACTTCCTGTTGCCAGTTGGTGGCGCTATTACTATAATTGAACATTCTCATGTAGATGTGTTCAGGCCATGACTCTTATCAAAAGTGTGAAGTTTGGGGCAGATTGGACATTCCATGCCTGAGTTACAGCAAATTCCTATTTAATTGCAATAATAGCATGCTTTAGCACTTGGCTAAGAGTTTGCTAGCATGTTTTAGCATGTTTCTAGTATGTTGTTAGCATGTTTAACACTTGCTGGCACTTTTTTATATGTTATTAGGAGTCCATAACAGTGTTAAACATGTCACTTCCTGTTGCCAGCAGGTGGCGCTATGACTGTAACTGAATATAAGCATGGTCATGTGTTCCGGACAGAACGCTTATCAAAAGTGTGAAGTTTGGGGCAGATTGGACATTCCATGCCTGAGTTACAGCAAATTCATATTTAATTGCAGTAATATCATTCTTTAGCACTTAGCTAAGTGTTTGCTAGTATGTTTTAGCATGTCTATAGTATGTTGTTAGGATGTTTAGCACCTACTGGCATTTTTTTATATGTTATTAGGAGTCAAGAACAGTGTTAAACGTCACTTCCTGTTGCCAGCAGGTGGCGCTATGACTATAACTAAATATGAGCATGGACATGTGTTCAAGAGATAACTCTTATCAAACGTGTGACGTTTGGGGTAGATTGTACATTGCCTTCTTGAGTAACAACAAAGTCCTGTTTCATTGAATTAGCATGCTTTAGCACTTAGCTAAGTATTGCTAGTATGTTTTAACATGTTTCTAGTATGTTGTTAGCATGTTTAGCACTTGCTGGCACTTTTTTATATGTTATTAGGAGTCCATAACAGTGTTAAACATGTCACTTCCTGTTGCCAGCAGGTGGCGCTATGACTATAACTGAATATGAGCATGGTCATGTGTTCAGGACAGAACGATTATTAAAAGTGTGAAGTTTGGCGCAGATTGGACATTGCCTTCTTGAGTAACAACAACATCCTGTTTCATTGAATTAGCATGCTTTAGCACTTAGCTAAGTATTGCTAGTATGTTTTAACATGTTTCTAGCATGTTTAGAAGTCAATGGCATTTTTAACATGTTGCTAGAATGGCATCAACGTGTTAAACATGACACTTCCTGTTACCAGTAGGTGGCGCTATTACTATAACTGAATATTCTCATGTAGATATGTTCAGGACAGAACGCTTATCAAAAGTGTGAAGTTTGGGGCAGATTGGACATTCCATGCCTGAGTTACAGCAAATTCCTATTTAATTGCAATAATAGCATGCTTTAGCACTTAGCTAAGAGTTTGCTAGCATGTTTTAGCATGCTTCTAGTATGTTGTTAGCATGTTTAGCACTTGCTGGCACTTTTTTATATGTTATTAGGAGTCCATAACAGTGTTAAACATGTCACTTCCTGTTGCCAGCAGGTGGCGCTATGACTATAACTGAATATGAGCATGGTCATGTGTTCAGGACAGAACTCTTATCAAACGTATGAAGTTTGGGGCAGATTGGACATTCCATGCCTGAGTTACAGCAACTTCCTGTTTCATGGCGAAACATCAAAATTTGTCAGGCCGCCGAGGACCCGCCCTTCGACGAAAACTCAAGATCTTCGCAATTTAACGTCGCAAAGGCCTTAAGATTACACTCACCAAATTTGAAGATGATCAGATTAAAACTGTAGGAGGAGTTCGTTAAAGTACGAGGCCTGAAAATGTCAAAAACTGCACAAAAATCTGGGAGGAAGTTCAAAATGGCTGACTTCCTGTTGGGTTTAGGGCTATGCTCCAAGAGACTTTTTTGTAGGTATTAGGTCATTACATGTATGTACCGAATTTCGTGCACGTACGTGGAACGTTGCGGGAGGCGCACTCCGTTGAACTTTTATAGGTGGCGCTATCGAGCCGTTTTGCCCCGTCCAATTCTGAAACCTATATCAGATGTAAATTTTCGCCAGTTCTGACGCGTGTGCAAAGTTTCGTGAGTTTTCGCGCATGTTTAGGCCCTCAAAAATGCAATTCAATGCGGAGAAGAATAATAATAATAATAATAATAATAATAATAATAAACAGAGCAATTCCAAGAGGGTCCTCACACCATCGGTGCTCGGGCCCTAATAATAATAATAATAAACAGAGCAATTCCAAGAGGGTCCTCACACCATCGGTGCTCGGGCCCTAATAATTAAAGCTGCAAGCAGCGATGAAAGGGCCCTCGCACCCGTGCCATCAACACTCGGTGGCTTTAGGAAGACAGAGCATGGTTGGGAAATGTACATTTAAGGAGGTATATATAGTAAGAGTATGTCAAAGTTAGTAACAAAATGTTTTGTATAATGGTGATAATAGCATGCTTCATGACTCAGCTAAGTGTTGCTAGCATGTTTAGTCTGTTTCTAGCATGCTTAGTACACAATAATTATGTGGTTAGTACTGCATTACTGTGTTAACCATGTCAGTTTCTGTTGCCAATAGGTGGCGTTATGACTATTGCTGAATATGAGCATGGATGTGTGTTCAGGACAGAACTCTTATCAAACGTGTGAAGTTTGGTGCAAATTGGAAATTGCCTTCTTGAGTAACAAAAAAGTCATGTTTCATTGAATTAGCATTCTTTAGCACTTAGCTAAGCATTGTTAGCATGTTTTAACATGTTTCTAGCATGTTTAGAACTCAATGGCATTTTTAACATGTTGCTAGAACGGCATCAACGTGTTAAACATGTCACTTCCTGTTGCCAGTAGGTGGCGCTATTACTATAAATGAACATTCTCATGTAGATGTATTCAGGCCATGACTCTTATCAAAAGTGTGAAGTTTGGGGCAGATTGGACATTCCATGCCTGAGTTACAGCAAATTCCTATTTAATTGCAATAATAGCATGCTTTAGCACTTAGCTAAGAGTTTGCTAGCATGTTTTAGCATGTTTATAATATGTTGTTAGCATGTTTAAAACTTGCTGGCACTTTTTTATATGTTATTAGGAGTCCATAACAGTGTTAAACATGTCACTTCCTGTTGCCAGCAGGTGGCGCTATGTCTGTAACTGAATATAAGCATGGTCATGTGTTCAGGACAGAACGCTTATCAAAAGTGTGAAGTTTGGGGCAGATTGGACATTCCATGCCTGAGTTACAGCAAATTCATATTTAATTGCAGTAATATCATTCTTTAGCACTTAGCTAAGTGTTTGCTAGTATGTTTTAGCATGTCTCTAGTATGTTGGTAGGATGTTTAGCACCTACTGGCATTTTTTTATATGTTATTAGGAGTCAAGAACAGTGTTAAACATCCCTTCCTGTTGCCAGCAGGTGGCGCTATGACTATAACTAAATATGAGCATGGACATGTGTTCAAGAGATAACTCTTATCAAACGTGTGAAGTTTGGGGTAGATTGTACATTGCCTTCTTGAGTAACAACAAAGTCCTGTTTCATTGAATTAGCATGCTTTAGCACTTAGCTAAGTATTGCTAGCATGTTTTAATATGTTTCTAACATGTTTAGAACTCAATGGCATTTTTAACATGTTGCTAGAATGGCATCAACATGTTAAACATGACACTTCCTGTTACCAGTAGGTGGCGCTATTACTATTTGAGCATAGACATGTGTTCAGGCCATGATTCTTATCAAACGTGTGAAGTTTGGGGCAGATTGGACATTCCATGCCTGGGTTACAGCAAATTCCTATTTAATTGCAATAATAGCATGCTTTAGCACTTAGCTAAGAGTTTGCTAGCATGTTTTAGCATGCTTCTAGTATGTTGTTAGCATGTTTAGCACTTGCTGGCACTTTTTTATATGTTATTAGGAGTCCATAACAGTGTTAAACATGTCACTTCCTGTTGCCAGCAGGTGGCGCTATGACTGTAACTGAATATGAGCATGGTCATGTGTTCAGGACAGAATGCTTATCAAAAGTGTGAAGTTTGGGGCAGATTGGACATTCCATGCCTGAGTTACAGCAACTTCCTGTTTCATGGCGAAACATCGAAATTTGTCAGGCCGCCGAGGACCCGCCCTTTGACGAAAACTCAAGATCTTCGCAATTTAACGTCGCAAAGGCCTTAAGATTACACTCACCAAATTTGAAGATGATCAGATTAAAACTGTAGGAGGAGTTCGTTAAAGTACGAGGCCTGAAAATGGCAAAAACTGCACAAAAATCTGAGAGGAAGTTCAAAATGGCTGACTTCCTGTTGTGTTTAGGGCTATGCTTCAAGAGACTTTTTTGTAGGTATTAGGTCATTACACGTATGTACCGAATTTCGTGCACGTACGTGGAACGTTGCGGGAGGCGCACTCCGTTGAACTTTTATAGGTGGCGCTATCGAGCCATTTTGCCCCGTCCAATTCTTAAACCTATATCAGATGTAAATTTTCGCCAGTTCTGACGCGTGTGCAAAGTTTCGTGAGTTTTCGAGCATGTTTAGGCCCTCAAAAATGCAATTCAATGCGGAGAAGAAGAAGAAGAAGAATAATAATAATTAAAGCTGCAAGCAGCGATGAAAGGGCCCTCGCACCCGTGCCATCAACACTCGGTGGCTTTAGGAAGACAGAGCATGGTTGGGAAATGTACATTTAAGGAGGTATATATAGTAAGAGTATGTCAAAGTCAGTTACAAAATGTTTTGTATAATGGTGATAATAGCATGCTTCATGACTCAGCTAAGTGTTGCTAGCATGTTTAGTGTGTTTCTAGCATGCTTAGTACACAATAATTATGTGGTTAGTACTGCATTACTGTGTTAACCATGTCAGTTTCTGTTGCCAGTAGGTGGCGTTATGACTATAACTGAATATGAGCTTGGATGTGTGTTCAGGACAGAACTCTTATCAAACGTGTGAAGTTTGGTGCAAATTGGACATTGCCTTCTTGAGTAACAACAAAGTCATGTTTCATTGAATTAGCATGCTTTAGCACTTAGCTAAGCATTGTTAGCATGTTTTAACATGTTTCTAGCATGTTTAGAACTCAATGGCATTTTTAACATGTTGCTAGAACGGCATCAACGTGTTAAACATGTCACTTCCTGTTGCCAGTTGGTGGCGCTATTACTATAATTGAACATTCTCATGTAGATGTGTTCAGGCCATGACTCTTATCAAAAGTGTGAAGTTTGGGGCAGATTGGACATTCCATGCCTGAGTTACAGCAAATTCCTATTTAATTGCAATAATAGCATGCTTTAGCACTTGGCTAAGAGTTTGCTAGCATGTTTTAGCATGTTTCTAGTATGTTGTTAGCATGTTTAACACTTGCTGGCACTTTTTTATATGTTATTAGGAGTCCATAACAGTGTTAAACATGTCACTTCCTGTTGCCAGCAGGTGGCGCTATGACTGTAACTGAATATAAGCATGGTCATGTGTTCAGGACAGAACGCTTATCAAAAGTGTGAAGTTTGGGGCAGATTGGACATTCCATGCCTGAGTTACAGCAAATTCATATTTAATTGCAGTAATATCATTCTTTAGCACTTAGCTAAGTGTTTGCTAGTATGTTTTAGCATGTCTATAGTATGTTGGTAGGATGTTTAGCACCTACTGGCATTTTTTTATATGTTATTAGGAGTCAAGAACAGTGTTAAACGTCACTTCCTGTTGCCAGCAGGTGGCGCTATGACTATAACTAAATATGAGCATGGACATGTGTTCAAGAGATAACTCTTATCAAACGTGTGACGTTTGGGGTAGATTGTACATTGCCTTCTTGAGTAACAACAAAGTCCTGTTTCATTGAATTAGCATGCTTTAGCACTTAGCTAAGTATTGCTAGTATGTTTTAACATGTTTCTAGCATGTTTAGAAGTCAATGGCATTTTTAACATGTTGCTAGAATGGCATCAACGTGTTAAACATGACACTTCCTGTTACCAGTAGGTGGCGCTATTACTATAACTGAATATTCTCATGTAGATATGTTCAGGACAGAACGCTTATCAAAAGTGTGAAGTTTGGGGCAGATTGGACATTCCATGCCTGAGTTACAGCAAATTCCTATTTAATTGCAATAATAGCATGCTTTAGCACTTAGCTAAGAGTTTGCTAGCATGTTTTAGCATGCTTCTAGTATGTTGTTAGCATGTTTAGCACTTGCTGGCACTTTTTTATATGTTATTAGGAGTCCATAACAGTGTTAAACATGTCACTTCCTGTTGCCAGCAGGTGGCGCTATGACTATAACTGAATATGAGCATGGTCATGTGTTCAGGACAGAACGTTTATTAAAAGTGTGAAGTTTGGCGCAGATTGGACATTGCCTTCTTGAGTAACAACAACATCCTGTTTCATTGAATTAGCATGCTTTAGCACTTAGCTAAGTATTGCTAGTATGTTTTAACATGTTTCTAGCATGTTTAGAAGTCAATGGCATTTTTAACATGTTGCTAGAATGGCATCAACGTGTTAAACATGACACTTCCTGTTACCAGTAGGTGGCGCTATTACTATAACTGAATATTCTCATGTAGATATGTTCAGGACAGAACGCTTATCAAAAGTGTGAAGTTTGGGGCAGATTGGACATTCCATGCCTGAGTTACAGCAAATTCCTATTTAATTGCAATAATAGCATGCTTTAGCACTTAGCTAAGAGTTTGCTAGCATGTTTTAGCATGCTTCTAGTATGTTGTTAGCATGTTTAGCACTTGCTGGCACTTTTTTATATGTTATTAGGAGTCCATAACAGTGTTAAACATGTCACTTCCTGTTGCCAGCAGGTGGCGCTATGACTATAACTGAATATGAGCATGGTCATGTGTTCAGGACAGAACTCTTATCAAACGTATGAAGTTTGGGGCAGATTGGACATTCCATGCCTGAGTTACAGCAACTTCCTGTTTCATGGCGAAACATCAAAATTTGTCAGGCCGCCGAGGACCCGCCCTTCGACGAAAACTCAAGATCTTCGCAATTTAACGTCGCAAAGGCCTTAAGATTACACTCACCAAATTTGAAGATGATCAGATTAAAACTGTAGGAGGAGTTCGTTAAAGTATGAGGCCTGAAAATGTCAAAAACTGCACAAAAATCTGGGAGGAAGTTCAAAATGGCTGACTTCCTGTTGGGTTTAGGGCTATGCTCCAAGAGACTTTTTTGTAGGTATTAGGTCATTACATGTATGTACCGAATTTCGTGCACGTACGTGGAACGTTGCGGGAGGCGCACTCCGTTGAACTTTTATAGGTGGCGCTATCGAGCCGTTTTGCCCCGTCCAATTCTGAAACCTATATCAGATGTAAATTTTCGCCAGTTCTGACGCGTGTGCAAAGTTTCGTGAGTTTTCGCGCATGTTTAGGCCCTCAAAAATGCAATTCAATGCGGAGAAGAAGAATAATAATAATAACAAGCAGCGATGAAAGGGCCCTCGCACCCGTGCCATCAACACTCGGTGGCTTTAGGAAGACAGAGCATGGTTGGGAAATGTACATTTAAGGAGGTATATATAGTAAGAGTATGTCAAAGTCAGTTACAAAATGTTTTGTATAATGGTGATAATAGCATGCTTCATGACTCAGCTAAGTGTTGCTAGCATGTTTAGTCTGTTTCTAGCATGCTTAGTACACAATAATTATGTGGTTAGTACTGCATTACTGTGTTAACCATGTCAGTTTCTGTTGCCAGTAGGTGGCGTTATGGCTATAACTGAATATGAGCATGGATGTGTGTTCAGGACAGAACTCTTATCAAACGTGTGAAGTTTGGTGCAAATTGGACATTGCCTTCTTGAGTAACAACAAAGTCATGTTTCATTGAATTAACATTCTTTAGCACTTAGCTAAGCATTGTTAGCATGTTTTAACATGTTTCTAGCATGTTTAGAACTCAATGGCATTTTTAACATGTTGCTAGAACGGCATAAAAGTGTTAAACATGTCACTTCCTGTTGCCAGTAGGTGGCGCTATTACTATAACTGAATTTGAGCATAGACATGTGTTCAGGCCATGATTCTTATCAAATGTGTGAAGTTTGGGGCAGATTGGACATTCCATGCCTGAATTACAGCAAATTCCTATTTAATTGCAATAATAGCATGCTTTAGCACTTAGCTAAGAGTTTGCTAGCATGTTTTAGCATGTTTCTAGTATGTTGTTAGCATGTTTAGCACTCGCTGGCACTTTTTTATATGTTATTAGGAGTCCATAACAGTGTTAAACATGTCACTTCCTGCTGCCAGCAGGTGGCGCTATGACTGTAAGCATGATCATGTGTTCAGGACAGAACGCTTATCAAAAGTGTGAAGTTTGGGGCAGATTGGACATTCCTTGCCTGAGTTACAGCAAATTCATATTTAATTACAGTAATATCATTCTTTAACACTTAGCTAAGTGTTTGCTAGCATGTTTTAGCATGTTTCTAGTATGTTGTTAGCATGTTTAACACTTGCTGGCACTTTTTTATATGTTATTAGGAGTCCATAACAGTGTTAAACATGTCACTTCCTGTTGCCAGCAGGTGGCGCTATGACTGTAACTGAATATAAGCATGGTCATGTGTTCAGGACAGAACGCTTATCAAAAGTGTGAAGTTTGGGGCAGATTGGACATTCCATGCCTGAGTTACAGCAAATTCATATTTAATTGCAGTAATATCATTCTTTAGCACTTAGCTAAGTGTTTGCTAGTATGTTTCAGCATGACTCTAGTATGTTGGTAGGATGTTTAGCACCTACTGGCATTTTTTTATATGTTATTAGGAGTCAAGAACAGTGTTAAACGTCACTTCCTGTTGCCAGCAGGTGGCGCTATGACTATAACTAAATATGAGCATGGACATGTGTTCAAGAGATAACTCTTATCAAACGTGTGAAGTTTGGGGTACATTGTACATTGCCTTTTTGAGTAACAACAAAGTCCTGTTTCATTGAATTAGCATGCTTTAGCATTTAGCTAAGTATTGCTAGCATGTTTTAACATGTTTCTAGCATGTTTAGAACTCAATGGCATTTTTAACATGTTGCTAGAACGGCATCAACGTGTTAAACATGTCACTTCCTGGTGCCAGTAGGTGGCGCTATTACTATAACTAAATTTGAGCATAGACATGTGTTCAGGCCATGATTCTTATCAAACGTGTGAAGTTTGGTGCAGATTGGACATTGCCTTCTTGAGTAACAACAACATCCTGTTTCATTGAATTAGCATGCTTTAGCACTTAGCTAAGTATTGCTAACATGTTTTAACATGTTTCTAGCATGTTTAGAAGTCAATGGCATTTTTAACATGTTGCTAGAATGGCATCAACGTGTTAAACATGACACTTCCTGTTACCAGTAGGTGGCGCTATTACTATAACTGAATATTCTCATGTAGATGTGTTCAGGACAGAACGCTTATCAAAAGTGTGAAGTTTGGGGCAGATTGGACATTCCATGCCTGAGTTACAGCAAATTCCTATTTAATTGCAATAATAGCATGCTTTAGCACTTAGCTAAGAGTTTGCTAGCATGTTTTAGCATGCTTCTAGTATGTTGTTAGCATGTTTAGCACTTGCTGGCACCTTTTTATATGTTATTAGGAGTCCATAACAGTGTTAAACATGTCACTTCCTGTTGCCAGCAGGTGGCGCTATGACTATAACTGAATATGAGCATGGTCATGTGTTCAGGACAGAACTCTTATCAAAAGTGTGAAGTTTGGGGCAGATTGGACATTCCATGCCTGAGTTACAGCAACTTCCTGTTTCATGGCGAAACATCGAAATTTGTCAGGCCGCCGAGGACCCGCACTTCGACGAAAACTCAAGATCTTCGCAATTTAACGTCGCAAAGGCCTGAAGTTTACACTCACCAAATTTGAAGATGATCAGATTAAAACTGTAGGAGGAGTTCGTTAAAGTACGAGGCCTGAAAATGGCAAAAACTGCACAAAAATCTGAGAGGAAGTTCAAAATGGCTGACTTCCTGTTGTGTTTAGGGCTACGCTCCAAGAGACTTTTTTGTAGGTATTAGGTAATTACATATATGTACCGAATTTCGTGCACGTACGTGGAACGATGCGGGAGGCGCACTCCGTTGAACTTTTATAGGTGGCGCTATCGAGCCATTTTGCCCCGTCCAATTCTGAAACCTATATCAGATGTAAATTTTCGCCAGTTCTGACGCGTGTGCAAAGTTTCGTGAGTTTTCGAGCATGTTTAGGCCCTCAAAAATGCAATTCAATGCGGAGAAGAAGAATAATAATAATAATAATAATAATAATAATAAACAGAGCAATTCCAAGAGGGTCCTCACACCATCGGTGCTCGGGCCCTAATAATAATAATAATAATAAACAGAGCAATTCCAAGAGGGTCCTCACACCATCGGTGCTCGGGCCCTAATTAAAGCTGCAAGCAGCGATGAAAGGGCCCTCGCACCCGTGCCATCAACACTCGGTGGCTTTAGGAAGACAGAGCATGGTTGGGAAATGTACATTTAAGGAGGTATATATAGTAAGAGTATGTCAAAGTCAGTTACAAAATGTTTTGTATAATGGTGATAATAGCATGCTTCATGACTCAGCTAAGTGTTGCTAGCATGTTTAGTCTGTTTCTAGCATGCTTAGTACACAATTATTATGTGGTTAGTACTGCATTACTGTGTTAACCATGTCAGTTTCTGTTGCCAGTAGGTTGCGTTATGACTATAACTGAATATGAGCATGGATGTGTGTTCAGGACAGAACTCTTATCAAACGTGTGAAGTTTGGTGCAAATTGGACATTGCCTTCTTGAGTAACAACAAAGTCATGTTTCATTGAATTAGCATTCTTTAGCACGTACCTAAGCATTGTTAGCATGTTTTAACATGTTTCTAGCATGTTTAGAACTCAATGGCATTTTTAACATGTTGCTAGAACGGCATCAACGTGTTAAACATGTTACTTCCTGTTGCCAGTAGGTGGCGCTATTACTATAACTGAACATTCTCATGTAGATGTGTTCAGGCCATGACTCTTATCAAAAGTGTGAAGTTTGGGGCAGATTGGACATTCCATGCCTGAGTTACAGCAAATTCCTATTTAATTGCAATAATAGCATGCGTTAGCACTTGGCTAAGAGTTTGCTAGCATGTTTTAGCATGTTTCTAGTATGTTGTTAGCATGTTTAACACTTGCTGGCACTTTTTTATATGTTATTAGGAGTCCATAACAGTGTTAAACATGTCACTTCCTGTTGCCAGCAGGTGGCGCTATGACTGTAACTGAATATAAGCATGGTCATGTGTTCAGGACAGAACGCTTATCAAAAGTGTGAAGTTTGGGGCAGATTGGACATTCCATGCCTGAGTTACAGCAAATTCATATTTAATTGCAGTAATATCATTCTTTAGCACTTAGCTAAGTGTTTGCTAGTATGTTTCAGCATGTCTCTAGTATGTTGGTAGGATGTTTAGCACCTACTGGCATTTTTTTATATGTTATTAGGAGTCAAGAACAGTGTTAAACGTCACTTCCTGTTGCCAGCAGGTGGCGCTATGACTATAACTAAATATGAGCATGGACATGTGTTCAAGAGATAACTCTTATCAAACGTGTGAAGTTTGGGGTAGATTGTACATTGCCTTCTTGAGTAACAACAAAGTCCTGTTTCATTGAATTAGCATGCTTTAGCATTTAGCTAAGTATTGCTAGCATGTTTTAACATGTTTCTAGCATGTTTAGAACTCAATGGCATTTTTAACATGTTGCTAGAACGGCATCAACGTGTTAAACATGTCACTTCCTGGTGCCAGTAGGTGGCGCTATTACTATAACTAAATTTGAGCATAGACATGTGTTCAGGCCATGATTCTTATCAAACGTGTGAAGTTTGGGGCAGATTGGACATTCCATGCCTGAGTTACAGCAAATTCCTATTTAATTGCAATAATAGCATGCTTTAGCACTTAGCTAAGAGTTTGTTAGCATGTTTTAGCATGTTTGTAGTATGTTGTTAGCATGTTTAACACTTGCTGGCACTTTTTTATATGTTATTAGGAGTCCATAACAGTGTTAAACATGTCACTTCCTGTTGCCAGCAGGTGGCGCTATGACTGTAACTGAATATAAGCATGGTCATGTGTTCAGGACAGAACGCTTATCAAAAGTGTGAAGTTTGGTGCAGATTGGACATTGCCTTCTTGAGTAACAACAACATCCTGTTTCATTGAATTAGCATGCTTTAGCACTTAGCTAAGTATTGCTAGCATGTTTTAACATGTTTCTAGCATGTTTAGAAGTCAATGGCATTTTTAACATGTTGCTAGAATGGCATCAACGTGTTAAACATGACACTTCCTGTTACCAGTAGGTGGCGCTATTACTATAACTGAATATTCTCATGTAGATGTGTTCAGGACAGAACGCTTATCAAAAGTGTGAAGTTTGGGGCAGATTGGACATTCCATGCCTGAGTTACAGCAAATTCCTATTTAATTGCAATAATAGCATGCTTTAGCACTTAGCTAAGAGTTTGCTAGCATGTTTTAGCATGCTTCTAGTATGTTGTTAGCATGTTTAGCACTTGCTGGCACTTTTTTATATGTTATTAGGAGTCCATAACAGTGTTAAACATGTCACTTCCTGTTGCCAGCAGGTGGCGCTATGACTATAACTGAATATGAGCATGGTCATGTGTTCAGGACAGAACTCTTATCAAAAGTGTGAAGTTTGGGGCAGATTGGACATTCCATGCCTGAGTTACAGCAACTTCCTGTTTCATGGCGAAACATCGAAATTTGTCAGGCCGCCGAGGACCCGCACTTCGACGAAAACTCAAGATCTTCGCAATTTAACGTCGCAAAGGCCTGAAGATTACACTCACCAAATTTGAAGATGATCAGATTAAAACTGTAGGAGGAGTTCGTTAAAGTACGAGGCCTGAAAATGGCAAAAACTGCACAAAAATCTGAGAGGAAGTTCAAAATGGCTGACTTCCTGTTGTGTTTAGGGCTACGCTCCAAGAGACTTTTTTGTAGGTATTAGGTAATTACATGTATGTACCGAATTTCGTGCACGTACGTGGAACGATGCGGGAGGCGCACTCCGTTGAACTTTTATAGGTGGCGCTATCGAGCCATTTTGCCCCGTCCAATTCTGAAACCTATATCAGATGTAAATTTTCGCCAGTTCTGACGCGTGTGCAAAGTTTCGTGAGTTTTCGAGCATGTTTAGGCCCTCAAAAATGCAATTCAATGCGGAGAAGAATAATAATAATAATAATAATAATAATAATAATAAACAGAGCAATTCCAAGAGGGTCCTCACACCATCGGTGCTCGGGCCCTAATAATAATAATAAACAGAGCAATTCCAAGAGGGTCCTCACACCATCGGTGCTCGGGCCCTAATAAACAGAGCAATTCCAAGAGGGTCCTCACACCATCGGTGCTCGGGCCCTAATAATAATAATAAACAGAGCAATTCCAAGAGGGTCCTCACACCATCGGTGCTCGGGCCCTAATTAAAGCTGCAAGCAGCGATGAAAGGGCCCTCGCACCCGTGCCATCAACACTCGGTGGCTTTAGGAAGACAGAGCATGGTTGGGAAATGTACATTTAAGGAGGTATATATAGTAAGAGTATGTCAAAGTCAGTTACAAAATGTTTTGTATAATGGTGATAATAGCATGCTTCATGACTCAGCTAAGTGTTGCTAGCATGTTTAGTCTGTTTCTAGCATGCTTAGTACACAATAATTATGTGGTTAGTACTGCATTACTGTGTTAACCATGTCAGTTTCTGTTGCCAGTAGGTGGCGTTATGACTATAACTGAATATGAGCATGGATGTGTGTTCAGAACAGAACTCTTATCAAAGTGTGAAGTTTGGTGCAAATTGGACATTGCCTTCTTGAGTAACAACAAAGTCATGTTTCATTGAATTAGCATTCTTTAGCACTTAGCTAAGCATTGTTAGTATGTTTTAACATGTTTCTAGCATGTTTAGAACTCAATGGCATTTTTAACATGTTGCTAGAACGGCATCAACGTGTTAAACATGTCACTTCCTGTTGCCAGTAGGTGGCGCTATTACTATAACTGAACATTCTCATGTAGATGTGTTCAGGCCATGACTCTTATCAAAAGTGTGAAGTTTGGGGCAGATTGGACATTCCATGCCTGAGTTACAGCAAATTCCTATTTAATTGCAATAATAGCATGCTTTAGCACTTAGCTAAGAGTTTGCTAGCATGTTTTAACATGTTTCTAGTATGTTGTTAGCATGTTTAGCACTTGCTGGCACTTTTTTATATGTTATTAGGAGTCCATAACAGTGTTAAACATGTCACTTCCTGTTGCCAGCAGGTGGCGCTATGACTGTAACTGAATATAAGCATGGTCATGTGTTCAGGACAGAACTCTTATCAAAAGTGTGAAGTTTGGGGCAGATTGGACATTCCATGCCTGAGTTACAGCAAATTCATATTTAATTACAGTAATATCATTCTTTAGCACTTAGCTAAGTGTTTGCTAGTATGTTTTAGCATGTCTCTAGTATGTTGGTTGGATGTTTAGCACCTACTGGCATTTTTTTATATGTTATTAGGAGTCAAGAACAATGTTAAACGTCACTTCCTGTTGCCAGCAGGTGGCGCTATGACTATAACTAAATATGAGCATGGACATGTGTTCAAGAGATAACTCTTATCAAACGTGTGAAGTTTGGGGTAGATTGTACATTGCCTTCTTGAGTAACAACAAAGTCCTGTTTCATTGAATTAGCATGCTTTAGCACTTAGCTAAGTATTGCTAGCATGTTTTAACATGTTTCTAGCATGTTTAGAACTCAATGGCATTTTTAACATGTTGCTAGAACGGCATCAACGTGTTAAACATGTCACTTCCTGTTGCCAGTAGGTGGCGCTATAACTATAACTGAATTTGAGCATAGACATGTGTTCAGGCCATGATTCTTATCAAACGTGTGAAGTTTGGGGCAGATTGGACATTCCATGCCTGAGTTACAGCAAATTCCTATTTAATTGCAGTAATAGCATGCTTTAGCACTTAGCTAAGTGTTTGCTAGCATGTTTCTAGTATGTTGCTAACCTGTTTAGCACTTGCTGGCTCTTTTTTATATGTTATTAGGAGACCACAACAGTGTTAAACGTCATTTCCTGTTGACAGCAGGTGGCGCTATTACTATAACTGAATATTCTCATGTAGATGTGTTCAGGCCATGACTCTTATCAAACGTGTGAAGTTTGGGGCAGATTGGACATTCCATGCCTGTGTTACAGCAAATTCCTATTTAATTGCAGCAATAGCCTGCTTTAGCACTTAGCTAAGAGTTTGCTAGCATGTTTTAGCATGTTTCTAGTATGTTGTTAGCATGTTTAGCACTTGCTGGCACTTTTTTTATATGTTTTTATATGTCCACAACAGTGTTTAACATGTCACTTCCTGTTGCCAGCAGGTGGCACTATGACTGTAACTGAATATGAGCATGGTCATGTGTTCAGGACAGAACGTTTATTAAAAGTGTGAAGTTTGGCGCAGATTGGACATTGCCTTCTTGAGTAACAACAACATCCTGTTTCATTGAATTAGCATGCTTTACCACTTAGCTAAGTATTGCTAGCATGTTTTAACATTAGCTAGCATGTTTTAACATGTTTCTAGCATGTTTAGACCTCAATGGCATTTTTAACATGTTGCTAGAATGGCATCAACGTGTTAAACATGACACTTCCTGTTGCCAGTAGGTGGCGCTATTACTTTAACTGAATATTCTCATGTAGATGTGTTCAGGACAGAACGCTTATCAAAAGTGTGAAGTTTGGGGCAGATTGGATATTCCATGCCTGAGTTACAGCAAATTCCTATTTAATTGCAATAATATGCATGCTTTAACACTTAGCTAAGAGTTTGCTAGCATGTTTTAGCATGCTTCTAGTATGTTGTTAGCATGTTTAGCACTTGCTGGCACTTTTTTATATGTTATTAGGAGTCCATAACAGTGTTAAACATGTCACTTCCTGTTGCCAGCAGGTGGCGCTATGACTATAACTGAATATGAGCATGGCCATGTGTTCAGGGCAGAACTCTTATCAAACGTGTGAAGTTTGGGGCAGATTGGACATTCCATGCCTGAGTTACAGCAACTTCCTGTTTCATGGCGAAACATCGAAATTTGTAAGGCCGCCGAGGACCCGCCCTTCGACGAAAACTCAAGATCTTCGCAATTTAACGTCGCAAAGGCCTTAAGATTACACTCACCAAATTTGAAGATGATCAGATTAAAACTGTAGGAGGAGTTCGTTAAAGTACGAGGCCTGAAAATGGCAAAAACTGCACAAAAATCTGAGAGGAAGTTCAAAATGGCTGACTTCCTGTTGTGTTTAGGGCTATGCTCCAAGAGACTTTTTTGTAGGTATTAGGTCATTACATGTATGTACCGAATTTCGTGCACGTACGTGGAATGTTGCGGGAGGCGCACTCCGTTGAACTTTTATAGGTGGCGCTATCGAGCCATTTTGCCCCGTCCAATTCTGAAACCTATGTCAGATGTAAATTTTCGCCAGTTCTGACGCGTGTGCAAAGTTTCGTGAGTTTTCGAGCATGTTTAGGCCCTCAAAAATGCAATTCAATGCGGAGAAGAAGAAGAATAATAATAATTAAAGCTGCAAGCAGCGATGAAAGGGCCCTCGCACCCGTGCCATCAACACTCGGTGGCTTTAGGAAGACAGAGCATGGTTGGGAAATGTACATTTAAGGAGGTATATATAGTAAGAGTATGTCAAAGTCAGTTACAAAATGTTTTGTATAATGGTGATAATAGCATGCTTCATGACTCAGCTAAGTGTTGCTAGCATGTTTAGTCTGTTTCTAGCATGCTTAGTACACAATAATTATGTGGTTAGTACTGCATTACTGTGTTAACCATGTCAGTTTCTGTTGCCAGTAGGTGGCGTTATGGCTATAACTGAATATGAGCATGGATGTGTGTTCAGGACAGAACTCTTATCAAACGTGTGAAGTTTGGTGCAAATTGGACATTGCCTTCTTGAGTAACAACAAAGTCATGTTTCATTGAATTAACATTCTTTAGCACTTAGCTAAGCATTGTTAGCATGTTTTAACATGTTTCTAGCATGTTTAGAACTCAATGGCATTTTTAACATGTTGCTAGAACGGCATAAAAGTGTTAAACATGTCACTTCCTGTTGCCAGTAGGTGGCGCTATTACTATAACTGAATTTGAGCATAGACATGTGTTCAGGCCATGATTCTTATCAAATGTGTGAAGTTTGGGGCAGATTGGACATTCCATGCCTGAATTACAGCAAATTCCTATTTAATTGCAATAATAGCATGCTTTAGCACTTAGCTAAGAGTTTGCTAGCATGTTTTAGCATGTTTCTAGTATGTTGTTAGCATGTTTAGCACTCGCTGGCACTTTTTTATATGTTATTAGGAGTCCATAACAGTGTTAAACATGTCACTTCCTGCTGCCAGCAGGTGGCGCTATGACTGTAAGCATGATCATGTGTTCAGGACAGAACGCTTATCAAAAGTGTGAAGTTTGGGGCAGATTGGACATTCCTTGCCTGAGTTACAGCAAATTCATATTTAATTACAGTAATATCATTCTTTAACACTTAGCTAAGTGTTTGCTAGCATGTTTTAGCATGTTTCTAGTATGTTGTTAGCATGTTTAACACTTGCTGGCACTTTTTTATATGTTATTAGGAGTCCATAACAGTGTTAAACATGTCACTTCCTGTTGCCAGCAGGTGGCGCTATGACTGTAACTGAATATAAGCATGGTCATGTGTTCAGGACAGAACGCTTATCAAAAGTGTGAAGTTTGGGGCAGATTGGACATTCCATGCCTGAGTTACAGCAAATTCATATTTAATTGCAGTAATATCATTCTTTAGCACTTAGCTAAGTGTTTGCTAGTATGTTTCAGCATGACTCTAGTATGTTGGTAGGATGTTTAGCACCTACTGGCATTTTTTTATATGTTATTAGGAGTCAAGAACAGTGTTAAACGTCACTTCCTGTTGCCAGCAGGTGGCGCTATGACTATAACTAAATATGAGCATGGACATGTGTTCAAGAGATAACTCTTATCAAACGTGTGAAGTTTGGGGTACATTGTACATTGCCTTTTTGAGTAACAACAAAGTCCTGTTTCATTGAATTAGCATGCTTTAGCATTTAGCTAAGTATTGCTAGCATGTTTTAACATGTTTCTAGCATGTTTAGAACTCAATGGCATTTTTAACATGTTGCTAGAACGGCATCAACGTGTTAAACATGTCACTTCCTGGTGCCAGTAGGTGGCGCTATTACTATAACTAAATTTGAGCATAGACATGTGTTCAGGCCATGATTCTTATCAAACGTGTGAAGTTTGGTGCAGATTGGACATTGCCTTCTTGAGTAACAACAACATCCTGTTTCATTGAATTAGCATGCTTTAGCACTTAGCTAAGTATTGCTAACATGTTTTAACATGTTTCTAGCATGTTTAGAAGTCAATGGCATTTTTAACATGTTGCTAGAATGGCATCAACGTGTTAAACATGACACTTCCTGTTACCAGTAGGTGGCGCTATTACTATAACTGAATATTCTCATGTAGATGTGTTCAGGACAGAACGCTTATCAAAAGTGTGAAGTTTGGGGCAGATTGGACATTCCATGCCTGAGTTACAGCAAATTCCTATTTAATTGCAATAATAGCATGCTTTAGCACTTAGCTAAGAGTTTGCTAGCATGTTTTAGCATGCTTCTAGTATGTTGTTAGCATGTTTAGCACTTGCTGGCACCTTTTTATATGTTATTAGGAGTCCATAACAGTGTTAAACATGTCACTTCCTGTTGCCAGCAGGTGGCGCTATGACTATAACTGAATATGAGCATGGTCATGTGTTCAGGACAGAACTCTTATCAAAAGTGTGAAGTTTGGGGCAGATTGGACATTCCATGCCTGAGTTACAGCAACTTCCTGTTTCATGGCGAAACATCGAAATTTGTCAGGCCGCCGAGGACCCGCACTTCGACGAAAACTCAAGATCTTCGCAATTTAACGTCGCAAAGGCCTGAAGTTTACACTCACCAAATTTGAAGATGATCAGATTAAAACTGTAGGAGGAGTTCGTTAAAGTACGAGGCCTGAAAATGGCAAAAACTGCACAAAAATCTGAGAGGAAGTTCAAAATGGCTGACTTCCTGTTGTGTTTAGGGCTACGCTCCAAGAGACTTTTTTGTAGGTATTAGGTAATTACATATATGTACCGAATTTCGTGCACGTACGTGGAACGATGCGGGAGGCGCACTCCGTTGAACTTTTATAGGTGGCGCTATCGAGCCATTTTGCCCCGTCCAATTCTGAAACCTATATCAGATGTAAATTTTCGCCAGTTCTGACGCGTGTGCAAAGTTTCGTGAGTTTTCGAGCATGTTTAGGCCCTCAAAAATGCAATTCAATGCGGAGAAGAAGAATAATAATAATAATAATAATAATAATAATAAACAGAGCAATTCCAAGAGGGTCCTCACACCATCGGTGCTCGGGCCCTAATTAAAGCTGCAAGCAGCGATGAAAGGGCCCTCGCACCCGTGCCATCAACACTCGGTGGCTTTAGGAAGACAGAGCATGGTTGGGAAATGTACATTTAAGGAGGTATATATAGTAAGAGTATGTCAAAGTCAGTTACAAAATGTTTTGTATAATGGTGATAATAGCATGCTTCATGACTCAGCTAAGTGTTGCTAGCATATTTAGTGTGTTTCTAGCATGCTTAGTACACAATAATTATGTGGTTAGTACTGCATTACTGTGTTAACCATGTCAGTTTCTGTTGCCAGTAGGTGGCGTTATGACTATAACTGAATATGAGCTTGGATGTGTGTTCAGGACAGAACTCTTATCAAACGTGTGAAGTTTGGTGCAAATTGGACATTGCCTTCTTGAGTAACAACAAAGTCATGTTTCATTGAATTAGCATGCTTTAGCACTTAGCTAAGCATTGTTAGCATGTTTTAACATGTTTCTAGCATGTTTAGAACTCAATGGCATTTTTAACATGTTGCTAGAACGGCATCAACGTGTTAAACATGTCACTTCCTGTTGCCAGTTGGTGGCGCTATTACTATTATTGAACATTCTCATGTAGATGTGTTCAGGCCATGACTCTTATCAAAAGTGTGAAGTTTGGGGCAGATTGGACATTCCATGCCTGAGTTACAGCAAATTCCTATTTAATTGCAATAATAGCATGCTTTAGCACTTGGCTAAGAGTTTGCTAGCATGTTTTAGCATGTTTCTAGTATGTTGTTAGCATGTTTAACACTTGCTGGCACTTTTTTATATGTTATTAGGAGTCCATAACAGTGTTAAACATGTCACTTCCTGTTGCCAGCAGGTGGCGCTATGACTGTAACTGAATATAAGCATGGTCATGTGTTCAGGACAGAACGCTTATCAAAAGTGTGAAGTTTGGGGCAGATTGGACATTCCATGCCTGAGTTACAGCAAATTCATATTTAATTGCAGTAATATCATTCTTTAGCACTTAGCTAAGTGTTTGCTAGTATGTTTTAGCATGTCTATAGTATGTTGGTAGGATGTTTAGCACCTACTGGCATTTTTTTATATGTTATTAGGAGTCAAGAACAGTGTTAAACGTCACTTCCTGTTGCCAGCAGGTGGCGCTATGACTATAACTAAATATGAGCATGGACATGTGTTCAAGAGATAACTCTTATCAAACGTGTGACGTTTGGGGTAGATTGTACATTGCCTTCTTGAGTAACAACAAAGTCCTGTTTCATTGAATTAGCATGCTTTAGCACTTAGCTAAGTATTGCTAGTATGTTTTAACATGTTTCTAGCATGTTTAGAAGTCAATGGCATTTTTAACATGTTGCTAGAATGGCATCAACGTGTTAAACATGACACTTCCTGTTACCAGTAGGTGGCGCTATTACTATAACTGAATATTCTCATGTAGATATGTTCAGGACAGAACGCTTATCAAAAGTGTGAAGTTTGGGGCAGATTGGACATTCCATGCCTGAGTTACAGCAAATTCCTATTTAATTGCAATAATAGCATGCTTTAGCACTTAGCTAAGAGTTTGCTAGCATGTTTTAGCATGCTTCTAGTATGTTGTTAGCATGTTTAGCACTTGCTGGCACTTTTTTATATGTTATTAGGAGTCCATAACAGTGTTAAACATGTCACTTCCTGTTGCCAGCAGGTGGCGCTATGACTATAACTGAATATGAGCATGGTCATGTGTTCAGGACAGAACGTTTATTAAAAGTGTGAAGTTTGGCGCAGATTGGACATTGCCTTCTTGAGTAACAACAACATCCTGTTTCATTGAATTAGCATGCTTTAGCACTTAGCTAAGTATTGCTAGTATGTTTTAACATGTTTCTAGCATGTTTAGAAGTCAATGGCATTTTTAACATGTTGCTAGAATGGCATCAACGTGTTAAACATGACACTTCCTGTTACCAGTAGGTGGCGCTATTACTATAACTGAATATTCTCATGTAGATATGTTCAGGACAGAACGCTTATCAAAAGTGTGAAGTTTGGGGCAGATTGGACATTCCATGCCTGAGTTACAGCAAATTCCTATTTAATTGCAATAATAGCATGCTTTAGCACTTAGCTAAGAGTTTGCTAGCATGTTTTAGCATGCTTCTAGTATGTTGTTAGCATGTTTAGCACTTGCTGGCACTTTTTTATATGTTATTAGGAGTCCATAACAGTGTTAAACATGTCACTTCCTGTTGCCAGCAGGTGGCGCTATGACTATAACTGAATATGAGCATGGTCATGTGTTCAGGACAGAACTCTTATCAAACGTATGAAGTTTGGGGCAGATTGGACATTCCATGCCTGAGTTACAGCAACTTCCTGTTTCATGGCGAAACATCAAAATTTGTCAGGCCGCCGAGGACCCGCCCTTCGACGAAAACTCAAGATCTTCGCAATTTAACGTCGCAAAGGCCTTAAGATTACACTCACCAAATTTGAAGATGATCAGATTAAAACTGTAGGAGGAGTTCGTTAAAGTATGAGGCCTGAAAATGTCAAAAACTGCACAAAAATCTGGGAGGAAGTTCAAAATGGCTGACTTCCTGTTGGGTTTAGGGCTATGCTCCAAGAGACTTTTTTGTAGGTATTAGGTCATTACATGTATGTACCGAATTTCGTGCACGTACGTGGAACGTTGCGGGAGGCGCACTCCGTTGAACTTTTATAGGTGGCGCTATCGAGCCGTTTTGCCCCGTCCAATTCTGAAACCTATATCAGATGTAAATTTTCGCCAGTTCTGACGCGTGTGCAAAGTTTCGTGAGTTTTCGCGCATGTTTAGGCCCTCAAAAATGCAATTCAATGCGGAGAAGAAGAATAATAATAATAATAATAATAATAATAATAAACAGAGCAATTCCAAGAGGGTCCTCACACCATCGGTGCTCGGGCCCTAAATATATATATATATATATAAATATAGCTGCGAGCAGCGATTACGGGCCCAAGCCGGTGGCACCGCAACCCCGGGCACCGGGGTGGCGGTACCGCCGGCTTGGGCCCTCCATCGCTGCTCGCAGCTATATATATATATATATATATATATATATATATACATACACACACACACATACATATATATGTATATATATATATATATATATATATATATATATATATATATATATATATATATATATATATATATATATTATTGTTCAAAAGTTTGGGGTCAGTAAGATTTTTAATGTTTTTAGGAGAAGTCTCTTCTGCTCACCAAGGCTGCATTTATTGATTAAAAATACAAACAAAAACAGTAATATTGTGAAATATTATTCCAATTTAAAACAGCTGTTTTCAATTTTTAAATATTTTACAAAGTAATTCATTTCTGTGATCAAAGTTGAGTTTTCAGCATCATTACTCCAGTCTTCAGTGTCACATGATCCTTCAGAAATCATACTAATATGATGATTGATGCTCAATAAATATTCATTATTATTTTCAATGTTGAAAACAGTTGTGTACAGATTTTTTTTTTCAAAATGCTTTGATGAATGTAAAGTTCAAAAGAACAGCATATATTTCAAATATATATATTTTTAACATTATAAATGTCTTTACTGTAACTGTTGATCAGTTTAACTCATCCTTCATAAATAAAAGTACTGATTTATTTTATTTATTTCCCCAAAAAATACAATTTTAATTATTACTAACCCAAAACTTTTGAGCGGTAGTGTTTAACGTTACAAAAGCTTTAGATTTCAGATAAATGCTGTTCTTTTGAACTTTCTATTCATCAAAGACTGTACACAACTGTTTTCGACATTTAAAATAATAATGAATGTTTCTTGAGTATCAATCATCATATTAGAATAATTTCTGAAGGATCATGTGACAGTGACGACTGGAGTAATGATGCTGAAAACTCAGCTTTGATCACAGGAATAAATAACAGTTTAAAATATATTAAAATAGAAAGCAGCTGTTTTAAATTGGAATAATATTTTACAATATTACTGTTTTTGTTTGTATTTTTAATCAAATAAATGCAGCCTTGGTGAGCAGAAGAAACTTCTCTGTTATGTGCGCGCCACAGACTGCACGCACGTCCGCTTAGAGTTCCGCCTTTTGCCTTCCGTCAATATTACGTTATTAGAAAAATATTTTTTTAGAGAATCGATTTTTTGACATTTGTGAATCGATTCAGAATCGTCCACGTCCGCATCGCGATGCATCTAAGAATAATTTTTTTCTCCCACCCCTATATTTCATACAACAGGTTAATAAACAGTTACAATTAAGTCACTTACATTTTAGATGCAATGTTGACTGTTTTTGTTCTGTTTCAGCAGCGAAAATAGTTAAACAAAGATCACGGCAGAACCATCACGCATCACGTGTTTTCTCATAACTGAACAATTCAGCATTTTTAACGAATCGGTTGACTCAAAGATTGAATGATCAATCCATAAACATCAATCTTAATCATGATCGACTCATTCGAACAAATCGTTTGAACGAATGAATCAATGACTCGATTAAGATGGATGCCTGGCGACACCTAATGGCGGTTTAGTGTTGTTTAAAAGCATCATTCTTTCCCACATGTGTGTGATTTGTGTGTGCAACATTATCATTATTTTTCTTACACTATTATATTAGCGATTTAAAAGCACCCACTCGTGTCACACGTCGATTAACCGGTGGGAAAATATCCTCAGACACATACCTAATAAATGTATATTTAAATACAATATTGGCCTACCTGGTAAAAAGTTTTATAACTATTTTGATGTCCTTTTGGACACAAGAGGGCAGTATAGCCCTATGTTTGCTTTTTTGTTGAACCAAATAGCACTAAATAGCCTGTTTTAACTTTTTCATTCTTCTTGAATTGCAAAAACAGAATAAAATGGGTTTAGTTGTGATATTTGTATACTTTTATATAGAAATAAATGGTATATAATTACATTTTTAGAAGATTTTTAGTGTTTCTTTTTTGGACATTATTTAATCCCTCGCCATAGCAAACCCGTTTGAGATATTTATTATCCATTCACAATTTAGCATATTTAATGTAGTTTCATCATGTTGAAAAAGTTTGGTACGAATAAAATAAATAGTTTAAGAGGAGTGGCTAAAAATTCAGAGGCTGATTTTGCAAAAAAAAAAATCACATTCAGACCAAAATATCTGACTTCCTGATGGCCAGAGCTATTGAATGTAAATTAGAAAGTTGTCCGGCTTGATGAGAACAATATACAAACTATTTTTTCTTTACTGTAGTTAAAACTAACCCCCCCACTTTTGTCAAAAGCATGTTGAAAGTGACACACTTCCTGCTGCCAGTTGGTGGCGCTATAACTTTGACTCACAATAGCTACATCCATCTGATCGGCCTCTTACCACGAACACACTGCTGAAGTTTCATCAAGATCAGTTAATGTATGCAGAAGTTATTCCACTTCCGTGTTTCTCTTTTCTCGCCATAAATTCGATTCCTCGCCACAGCCAAACCGTTTGAGATATCAAAAATCCGTCCGCAATTTAGCATCCTCAAAGTCTTGACTACATGCACACCGAGTTTGAAGGGGACACGGTGAATTTTCTAGGAGGAGTATTTCACATTCCACAGCAAGCGTTTTCCAAACAACCCATAATAGCCGACTTCCTGTTGGGCTGGCGTAAAACTTGACGGGGGTAAAGTTGTTCGGCCCGATGAGATCTATATGTGTACCGAGTTTCATATTAATTCATGTGAGCGTGTTTGATATATGGATCAAGTTTTAGAACCCCGTTCAAGGGGGCGCTGTTGAGCCCCCCAGCCACGCCCGGGTACCAGCTTCAGCCCGGCCCTGATGGCCGTGGGTTCTGACCTGTGTGCAAAGTTTCAAGAGTTTTTGAGCACGTTAAGGACCCCAAAAGCCCCTGAAACCTTGATTAACAATATAAAAGCAATAGTCAAATCCCCCCCTCCCCTCACACACACACAGACACAGAGAGAGGGAGAGAAAATTCTTCAGAAAATCCACATTCAAACCAAAATATCTCTCTTCCTGTTGGTCGGAGATGGTTCATGTAAATTAGAAAGTTGTCCGTCTTGATGAGAAAAATACACATACCAAGTTTTGTGATTCTAGGAAAAACTAAGCCCCCATTTTTGACTAAAGGTGGCGCTACTGAGCCATTCCACCACGCCCGTTTCTGAAACTTTGCACATGTCTACGGGCTAATAAATGTGATGTGTCTGTTGAGTTTCATGCAATTTCAAGTATGTTAAGAGTCTCAAAAGCATCAAAAAATAATATTAAAGTTTGATGCGTTGCCACGGCAACAGTATCTAAGATATCAATAATCCTTTCACAGGTTTACATCTGCCGTGTGTCTACATTGTACACATAAAGTTTGAAGCAAATCGGGTAAAAATAAGACACTGATTTCAAAGCATTTTGAAAGTGATGTACTTCCTGCTGCCTGTTGGTGGCGCTATAACTTTGACTCACAATAGTCACATCCATGTGATCGGCCTCTTACAACGAACATACTGCTGAAGTTTCATCAAGATCAGTTAATGTATGCAGAAGTTATAACACACTTCCTGTTTCATTTTTTCGCCATAAATTTGTTTCCTCGCCACGGCCAAACCGTTCGAGATATCAAAAATCCGTCCGCAATTTAGCATCCTCAATGTCTTGACTTCATGCACACCGAGTTTGGAGGCGAATCGATGAATTCCCTAGGAGGAGTACATTAAATTCCACAGCATGCGTTTCCAAACAACGCTAAATAGCCAACTTCCTGTTTGGCTGGCGTAAAACTTAGAGCACGAAAGTTGTTCGGCCCGATGAGATCTATATGTGTACCGAGTTTCATATTATTACATGCAAGCGTGTTTGATTTATGGACACGTGTTTGGATCCCGTTCCAGGGGGCGCTGTCGAGCCCCCCTGCCACGCCCGGGTACCAGCTTCAGTCCGGCCCTGATGGCCGCGGGTTCTGACGTGTGTGCAAAATTTCAAGAGTTTTCGAGCATGTTAAGGGCCCCAAAAGTGCCCGAAAGGTTGACAAAATAATAATAATAATAATAATAATAATAATAATAATTAAAGCTGCAAGCAGCGATGAAAGGGCCCTCGCACCCGTGCCATCAACACTCGGTGGCTTTAGGAAGACAGAGCATGGTTGGGAAATGTACATTTAAGGAGGTATATATAGTAAGAGTATGTCAAAGTTAGTAACAAAATGTTTTGTATAATGGTGATAATAGCATGCTTCATGACTCAGCTAAGTGTTGCTAGCATGTTTAGTCTGTTTCTAGCATGCTTAGTACACAATAATTATGTGGTTAGTACTGCATTACTGTGTTAACCATGTCAGTTTCTGTTGCCAGTAGGTGGCGTTATGACTATAGCTGAATATGAGCATGGATGTGTGTTCAGGACAGAACTCTTATCAAACATGTGAAGTTTGGTGCAAATTGGAAATTGCCTTCTTGAGTAACAAAAAAGTCATGTTTCATTGAATTAGCATTCTTTAGCACTTAGCTAAGCATTGTTAGCATGTTTTAACATGTTTCTAGCATGTTTAGAACTCAATGTCATTTTTAACATGTTGCTAGAACGGCATCAACGTGTTAAACATGTCACTTCCTGTTGCCAGTAGGTGGCGCTATTACTAAAAATGAACATTCTCATGTAGATGTATTCAGGCCATGACTCTTATCAAAAGTGTGAAGTTTGGGGCAGATTGGACATTCCATGCCTGAGTTACAGCAAATTCCTATTTAATTGCAATAATAGCATGCTTTAGCACTTAGCTAAGAGTTTGCTAGCATGTTTTAGCATGTTTCTAGTATGTTGTTAGCATGTTTAACACTTGCTGGCACTTTTTTATATGTTATTAGGAGTCCATAACAGTGTTAAACATGTCACTTCCTGTTGCCAGCAGGTGGCGCTATGACTGTAACTGAATATAAGCATGGTCATGTGTTCAAGACAGAACACTTATCAAAAGTGTGAAGTTTGGGGCAGATTGGACATTCCATGCCTGAGTTACAGCAAATTCATATTTAATTGCAGTAATATCATTCTTTAGCACTTAGCTAAGTGTTTGCTAGTATGTTTTAGCATGTTTCTAGTATGTTGGTAGGATGTTTAGCACCTACTGGCATTTTTTTTATATGTTATTAGGAGTCAAGAACAGTGTTAAACGTCACTTCCTGTTGCCAGCAGGTGGCGCTATGACTATAACTAAATATGAGCATGGACATGTGTTCAAGAGATAACTCTTATCAAACGTGTGAAGTTTGGGGTAGATTGTACATTGCCTTCTTGAGTAACAACAAAGTCCTGTTTCATTGAATTATCATGCTTTAGCACTTAGCTAAGTATTGCTAGCATGTTTTAATATGTCTCTAGCATGTTTAGAACTCAATGGCATTTTTAACATGTTGCTAGAACGGCATCAACGTGTTAAACATGTCACTTCCTGTTGCCAGTAGGTGGCGCTATTACTATAACTGAATTTGAGCATAGACATGTGTTCAGGCCATGATTCTTATCAAACGTGTGATGTTTGGGGCAGATTGGACATTCCATGCCTGGGTTACAGCAAATTCCTATTTAATTGCAGTGATAGCATGCTTTAGCACTTAGCTAAGTGTTTGCTAGCATGTTTCTAGTATGTTACTAACCTGTTTAGCACTTGCTGGCTCTTTTTTATATGTTATTAGGAGACCACAACAGTGTTAAACATGTCACTTCCTGTTGACAGCAGGTGGCGCTATTACTATAACTGAATATTCTCATGTAGATGTGTTCAGGCCATGACTCTTATCAAACGTGTGAAGTTTGAGGCAGATTGGACATTCCTTGCCTGTGTTACAGCAAATTCCTATTTAATTGCAGCAATAGCATGCTTTAGCACTTAGCTAAGTGTTTGCTAGCATGTTTTAGCATTTTTCTAGTATGTTGTTAGCATGTTTAGCACTTGCTGGCACTTTTTTTATGTTTTTATGTCCACAACAGTGTTTAACATGTCACTTCCTGTTGCCAGCAGGTGGCACTATGACTGTAACTGAATATGAGCATGGTCATGTGTTCAGGACAGAACGTTTATTAAAAGTGTGAAGTTTGGCGCAGATTGGACATTGCCTTCTTGAGTAACAACAACATCCTGTTTCATTGAATTAGCATGCTTTAGCACTTAGCTAAGTATTGCTAGCATGTTTTAAAATGTTTCTAGCATGTTTAGAAGTCAATGGCATTTTTAACATGTTGCTAGAATGGCATCAACGTGTTAAACATGACACTTCCTGTTACCAGTAGGTGGCGCTATTACTATAACTGAATGTTCTCATGTAGATGTGTTCAGGACAGAACGCTTATCAAAAGTGTGAAGTTTGGGGCAGATTGGACATTCCATGCCTGAGTTACAGCAAATTCCTATTTAATTGCAATAATAGCATGCTTTAGCACTTAGCTAAGAGTTTGCTAGCATGTTTTAGCATGCTTCTAGTATGTTGTTAGCATGTTTAGCACTTGCTGGCACTTTTTTATATGTTATTAGGAGTCCATAACAGTGTTAAACATGTCACTTCCTGTTGCCAGCAGGTGGCGCTATGACTGAAACTGAATATGAGCATGGTCATGTGTTCAGGACAGAACGCTTATCAAAAGTGTGAAGTTTGGGGCAGATTGGACATTCCATGCCTGAGTTACAGCAACTTCCTGTTTCATGGCGAAACATCGAAATTTGTCAGGCCGCCGAGGACCCGCCCTTTGACGAAAACTCAAGATCTTCGCAATTTAACGTCGCAAAGGCCTTAAGATTACACTCACCAAATCTGAAGATGATCAGATTAAAACTGTAGGAGGAGTTCGTTAAAGTACGAGGCCTGAAAATGGCAAAAACTGCACAAAAATCTGAGAGGAAGTTCAAAATGGCTGACTTCCTGTTGTGTTTAGGGCTATGCTCCAAGAGACTTTTTTGTAGGTATTAGTTCATTACATGTATGTACCGAATTTCGTGCACGTACGTGGAACGTTGCGGGAGGCGCACTCCGTTGAACTTTTATAGGTGGCGCTATCGAGCCGTTTTGCCCCGTCCAATTCTGAAACCTATATCAGATGTAAATTTTCGCCAGTTCTGACGCGTGTGCAAAGTTTCGTGAGTTTTCGAGCATGTTTAGGCCCTCAAAAATGCAATTCAATGCGGAGAAGAATAATAATAATAATAATAATAAACAGAGCAATTCCAAGAGGGTCCTCACACCATCGGTGCTCGGGCCCTAATTAAAGCTGCAAGCAGCGATGAAAGGGCCCTCGCACCCGTGCCATCAACACTCGGTGGCTTTAGGAAGACAGAGCATGGTTGGGAAATGTACATTTAAGGAGGTATATATAGTAAGAGTATGTCAAAGTCAGTTACAAAATGTTTTGTATAATAGGGATAATAGCATGCTTCATGACTCAGCTAAGTGTTGCTAGCATGTTTAGTCTGTTTCTAGCATGCTTAGTACACAATAATTATGTGGTTAGTACTTCATTACTGTGTTAACCATGTCAGTTTCTGTTGCCAGTAGGTGGCGTTATGACTATAACTGAATATGAGCATGGATGTGTGTTCAGGACAGAACTCTTATCAAACGTGTGAAGTTTGGTGCAAATTGGAAATTGCCTTCTTGAGTAACAACAAAGTCATGTTTCATTGAATTAGCATTCTTTAGCACTTAGCTAAGCATTGTTAGCATGTTTTAACATGTTTCTAGCATGTTTAGAACTCAATGGCATTTTTAACCATTGAACGTCTAGAACGGCATCAACGTGTTAAACATGTCACTTCCTGTTGCCAGCAGGTGGCGCTATTACTATAACTGAATATTCTCATGTAGATGTGTTCAGGCCATGACTCTTATCAAACGTGTGAAGTTTGGGGCAGATTGGACATTCCATGCCTGTGTTACAGCAAATTCCAATTTAATTGCAGCAATAGCATGCTTTAGCACTTAGCTAAGTGTTTGCTAGCATGTTTTAACATGTTTCTAGTATGTTGTTAGCATGTTTAGCACTTGCTGGCACTTTTTTTATATGTTTTTATATGTCCACAACAGTTTTTAACATGTCACTTCCTGTTGCCAGCAGGTGGCACTATGACTGTAACTGAATATGAGCATGGTTATGTGTTCAGGACAGAACGCTTATCAAAAGTGTGAAGTTTGGCGCAGATTGGACATTGCCTTCTTGAGTAACAACAACATCCTGTTTCAGTGAATTAGCATTCTTTAGCACTTAGCTAAGCATTGTTAGCATGTTTTAACATGTTTCTAGCATGTTTAGAACTCAATGGCATTTTTAACATGTTGCTAAAACGGCATCAACGTGTTAAACATGTCACTTCCTGTTGCCAGTAGGTGGCGCTATTACTATAAATGAACATTCTCATGTAGATGTATTCAGGCCATGACTCTTATCAAAAGTGTGAAGTTTGGGGCAGATTGGACATTCCATGCCTGGGTTACAGCAAATTCCTATTTAATTGCAATAATAGCATGCTTTAGCACTTAGCTAAGAGTTTGCTAGCATGTTTTAGCATGTCTCTAGTATGTTGGTAGGATGTTTAGCACCTACTGGCATTTTTTTATATGCTATTAGGAGTCAAGAACAGTGTTAAACGTCACTTCCTGTTGCCAGCAGGTGGCGCTATGACTGTAACTGAATATGAGCATGGTCATGTGTTCAGGACAGAACTCTTATCAAACGTGTGAAGTTTGGGGCAGATTGGACATTCCATGCCTGAGTTACAGCAACTTCCTGTTTCATGGCGAAACATCGAAATTTGTCAGGCCGCCGAGGACCCGCCCTTTGACGAAAACTCAAGATCTTCGCAATTTAACGTCACAAAGGCCTTAAGATTACACTCACCAAATTTGAAGATGATCAGATTAAAACTGTAGGAGGAGTTCGTTAAAGTACGAGGCCTGAAAATGGCAAAAACTGCACAAAAATCTGAGAGGAAGTTCAAAATGGCTGACTTCCTGTTGTGTTTAGGGCTATGCTCCAAGAGACTTTTTTGTAGGTATTAGGTCATTACATGTATGTACCGAATTTCGTGCACGTACGTGGAACGTTGCGGGAGGCGCACTCCGTTGAACTTTTATAGGTGGCGCTATCGAGCCATTTTGCCCCGCCCAATTCTGAAACCTATATCAGATGTAAATTTTCGCCAGTTCTGACGCGTGTGCAAAGTTTCGTGAGTTTTCGAGCATGTTTAGGCCCTCAAAAATGCAATTCAATGCGGAGAATAATAATAATAATAATAATTAAAGCTGCAAGCAGCGATGAAAGGGCCCTCGCACCCATGCCATCAACACTTGGTGGCTTTAGGAAGACAGAGCATGGTTGGGAAATGTACATTTAAGGAGGTATATATAGTAAGAGTATGTCAAAGTCAGTTACAAAATGTTTTGTATAATGGTGATAATAGCATGCTTCATGACTCAGCTAAGTGTTGCTAGCATGTTTAGTCTGTTTCTAGCATGCTTAGTACACAATTATTATGTGGTTAGTACTGCATTACTGTGTTAACCATGTCAGTTTCTGTTGCCAGTAGGTTGCGTTATGACTATAACTGAATATGAGCATGGATGTGTGTTCAGGACAGAACTCTTATCAAACGTGTGAAGTTTGGTGCAAATTGGACATTGCCTTCTTGAGTAACAACAAAGTCATGTTTCATTGAATTAGCATTCTTTAGCACGTACCTAAGCATTGTTAGCATGTTTTAACATGTTTCTAGCATGTTTAGAACTCAATGGCATTTTTAACATGTTGCTAGAACGGCATCAACGTGTTAAACATGTCACTTCCTGTTGCCAGTAGGTGGCGCTATTACTATAACTGAACATTCTCATGTAGATGTGTTCAGGCCATGACTCTTATTAAAAGTGTGAAGTTTGGGGCAGATTGGACATTCCATGCCTGAGTTACAGCAAATTTCTATTTAACCTGTTAAGCTGCAACCCCACTTTTGAAAAATCCCAAGAAATGACATACCCAAACTGAAACAGATACAGTTCATGAACCCTTTGTACTAAAAGCACAAGTATGATCTCATTTGAAAGCTGACACCTGGCAGTTTATTGTAATGTAGAATTAATTATTGTCATAATGACAAAAATTGTTATAAATAGCTTCAAAGTTTTGTAAAGTTATTAGAAATTATTTTTTATGAAACATCCTCATGAAAATAAAATTGAAGTTGGCCCTGGAGCAGTCTAGAAATGCACTACAGCTAATGCCACATGTCTAAACATTTTATGTTTAAAATCTTAAGATAATAAGTCCAAAACTCTGTATTTAGTGAAATGTTTTTCAAGACCATGTCATGTGACTTTATTTTGATTTGATGCTAAAATGCTACTGATATTTATTGTCATCTTCTTACCATCTATGCAGTATATTGTCTTTATTGTTTTGTGGTGCAAACGAGCCCCATTCAGTCTCAGTCTCCCCCTGCACACATTCACACCTCTCCAGCCAGGTTATGGCTCTAAATATGCATTTCTTTTGTCTGCATTAGTTACTAACGACTGGCTATTCACATGCTATTCATATGGTTTCAGTCACTAATTTATTTTCTCAAAGTTCACCCTTACATTCTAAACTGTTTTAAATGCATTTCTTGAATAAAGAAACATTTCAGTAAGCGTTCAAAAAATAATAAAAATATAACTTCTAGGTGGCAGGTGCACCTAGGGCTAGCTAGCATGTTAGCTTAGCACACCATCAATACACGACAATTTATGAGATTAAAACCATGTTTGTGCTTATAAACTTACTTTATAAAGCAAATCGAGTATTTTAAATAATTTTCTGTGATCTAATTTGGCTTCAGATAAAAAAATCAGACAGAAAATATACTATTGTATACTGTTCTGCACAATGATAGTCTATATAGATTAGCATTACATTATAAATATAATCTATTATTATGGAAATACCTGGCATGGATTGAAAAACACAGGTAACTCAAATATCATAGCAAACATGTTTATTGTCTTCAAAACGACTGTTTCTCCATGTTACAGCGCGATCTGTTGTTAGCTGTGTGTGTGTTCGAGGCTTCCTGGATTGTCACATGATTATGGCACTTCTTCATGTTCTAATACTGTGCACAGGGCGGCGAGGGCGCCCTCATGCTATTGGTATGAATTGAAAACGCATTAACAGAGTATACAAACGCTCATAATGATTACATCGACGCATTTGGGTATAAATTCAATAAATATTATTCCTGTCTATAGAAATCTGATGTAAACCTATGAGAATATATCAATATTTCTCCAAATCTGCACATTTTTTAGCTAAAAGCCCGGAAGGACGTTGTTTTGTGTATCGCTGTCATGACGACGGCACGGGAGTTTTTTTATGAATGAAAGCGGCTGACGCGCATAATTCATATCAAAGGTATCGACTCATTTTTTCATTTCATAACTCCTGACACAAATTAAGAAATAACTGTCGCTATAAGTTTCTCAGAATACAATAGTGGTCAAATTCTGAAACTTGAGTCTTATATCTTTGTAATGATGTATAGTTTGTCAAGGTATAACATTAAATCTGATAGTAACTTTGAACTATTTATAAAAAAAACCGCTTCAGTGCGCCCGCGCTCTGGCAACGGTTAACAGGTTAATTGCAATAATAGCATGCGTTAGCACTTAGCTAAGAGTTTGCTAGCATGTTTTAGCATGTTTCTAGTATGTTGTTAGCATGTTTAACACTTGCTGGCACTTTTTTATATGTTATTAGGAGTCCATAACAGTGTTAAACATGTCACTTCCTGTTGCCAGCAGGTGGCGCTATGACTGTAACTGAATATAAGCATGGTCATGTGTTCAGGACAGAACGCTTATCAAAAGTGTGAAGTTTGGGGCAGATTGGACATTCCATGCCTGAGTTACAGCAAATTCATATTTAATTGCAGTAATATCATTCTTTAGCACTTAGCTAAGTGTTTGCTAGTATGTTTCAGCATGTCTCTAGTATGTTGGTAGGATGTTTAGCACCTACTGGCATTTTTTTATATGTTATTAGGAGTCAAGAACAGTGTTAAACGTCACTTCCTGTTGCCAGCAGGTGGCGCTATGACTATAACTAAATATGAGCATGGACATGTGTTCAAGAGATAACTCTTATCAAACGTGTGAAGTTTGGGGTAGATTGTACATTGCCTTCTTGAGTAACAACAAAGTCCTGTTTCATTGAATTAGCATGCTTTAGCATTTAGCTAAGTATTGCTAGCATGTTTTAACATGTTTCTAGCATGTTTAGAACTCAATGGCATTTTTAACATGTTGCTAGAACGGCATCAACGTGTTAAACATGTCACTTCCTGGTGCCAGTAGGTGGCGCTATTACTATAACTAAATTTGAGCATAGACATGTGTTCAGGCCATGATTCTTATCAAACGTGTGAAGTTTGGGGCAGATTGGACATTCCATGCCTGAGTTACAGCAAATTCCTATTTAATTGCAATAATAGCATGCTTTAGCACTTAGCTAAGAGTTTGCTAGCATGTTTTAGCATGTTTTTAGTATGTTGTTAGCATGTTTAACACTTGCTGGCACTTTTTTATATGTTATTAGGAGTCCATAACAGTGTTAAACATGTCACTTCCTGTTGCCAGCAGGTGGCGCTATGACTGTAACTGAATATAAGCATGGTCATGTGTTCAGGACAGAACGCTTATCAAAAGTGTGAAGTTTGGTGCAGATTGGACATTGCCTTCTTGAGTAACAACAACATCCTGTTTCATTGAATTAGCATGCTTTAGCACTTAGCTAAGTATTGCTAGCATGTTTTAACATGTTTCTAGCATGTTTAGAAGTCAATGGCATTTTTAACATGTTGCTAGAATGGCATCAACGTGTTAAACATGACACTTCCTGTTACCAGTAGGTGGCGCTATTACTATAACTGAATATTCTCATGTAGATGTGTTCAGGACAGAACGCTTATCAAAAGTGTGAAGTTTGGGGCAGATTGGACATTCCATGCCTGAGTTACAGCAAATTCCTATTTAATTGCAATAATAGCATGCTTTAGCACTTAGCTAAGAGTTTGCTAGCATGTTTTAGCATGCTTCTAGTATGTTGTTAGCATGTTTAGCACTTGCTGGCACTTTTTTATATGTTATTAGGAGTCCATAACAGTGTTAAACATGTCACTTCCTGTTGCCAGCAGGTGGCGCTATGACTATAACTGAATATGAGCATGGTCATGTGTTCAGGACAGAACTCTTATCAAAAGTGTGAAGTTTGGGGCAGATTGGACATTCCATGCCTGAGTTACAGCAACTTCCTGTTTCATGGCGAAACATCGAAATTTGTCAGGCCGCCGAGGACCCGCACTTCGACGAAAACTCAAGATCTTCGCAATTTAACGTCGCAAAGGCCTGAAGATTACACTCACCAAATTTGAAGATGATCAGATTAAAACTGTAGGAGGAGTTCGTTAAAGTACGAGGCCTGAAAATGGCAAAAACTGCACAAAAATCTGAGAGGAAGTTCAAAATGGCTGACTTCCTGTTGTGTTTAGGGCTACGCTCCAAGAGACTTTTTTGTAGGTATTAGGTAATTACATGTATGTACCGAATTTCGTGCACGTACGTGGAACGATGCGGGAGGCGCACTCCGTTGAACTTTTATAGGTGGCGCTATCGAGCCATTTTGCCCCGTCCAATTCTGAAACCTATATCAGATGTAAATTTTCGCCAGTTCTGACGCGTGTGCAAAGTTTCGTGAGTTTTCGAGCATGTTTAGGCCCTCAAAAATGCAATTCAATGCGGAGAAGAATAATAATAATAAATATAGCTGCAAGCAGCAATTACCGGGGCCAAGCAGAATAAGACGACAAGACATGCCAACATGTCTGAAAGTGTCAGACCAACTGCAACAATGAGCAATTAAAGACATTTAAAGAGGATTTCAGGCGAAATGGCTGAAAAATCATGTAAAAAGTGATTCAAAATATGATTTAATGGATTGTCACTTTTGACCAAAAGGTGGCGCTGTTACGAAATTGATGTGGTGTGGTCAGAGTAAGGAGACAGTGACACATACAAAGTTTTGTGTCAATATGTCGAGGCATTGCAGATATAAAGCCTGAATAGTCATTTTGGCATCATGCCTCAACTTTGCTGCTGTGCTATACGAAAACAGTTTCATCAATCGACACGAAATCCATAACTTTTTGTCGGCACAGTCTGGAGATGATACGATTCGATTTTGGTGAAAATCGGACAAACGGTCTAGGAGGAGTTCGAAAAAGTAGGTTTTGAATGAAAATCAAGATGGCGGACAGGAAGTTTGGCCAAATAAGGTAAACTTGGTATCTATGTTCTCGGCTTGACCCAAGGAATCTATTAAGACCAGTGGCATTTCAGTAGCCAGATGTATTCAAAAGTTATTAGCCTTTTTGGAAATGTATTATAAGTTTTGACCACTAGGTGGCGCTGTTTCGAAATATTTTGAATACCTTTAGGGGATGGTGCTGATGGCACATTCTGAGTTTTGTAATATTACACCAATGCATTTGTTTAGTATAGCATTTTATTTCACAAAACTGTATTGAAGTCAATGGGAATTTCATGTTTTGTTCTATTATAGCGCCACCAAGAGGCTCAGTCCCACCATTTTTTTTATGTGTCCTCAGAGTGAGCCCATACATATGTGTGTCGATTTTGGTGAAAATATCTCAATTCGCTTCAGAGTTATAGACATTTATATGAAAAAACACGTAAAAAATGACTGACACATGACTTTGATTGGAATTTACTACCCCTAAACATCAATATTTTCGCATTTGGGCATTGGCGTTTAGCTATCGACCTATGTTTCCAAACTTCTGACGGTGGTTTCGTCTCGATCGGACTAGCGGTTTCAAAGATATAGCCAAATGTTTTTTAAGCGCTAAATCACAACGCTACACAAACCGTAAGGCGAAACCTAGCATGTTTGGTATCGTAGGACTCGGCAACGATTCAGGAGTCTAAAAAGATGAGTTTCGTGAAAATAAGTCGATCACACCCAAAGTTATAAGCATTTGAAAAAAAAAATTCACCACTAGGTGGCGCTGTTTCGAAACTTCTCACACTCCTTCAGGACATCGTGCTGATGACCCATACCAAGTTTCGTAACAATCAGTTCATGCGTTGTTAAAATACAGCATTTTAGCACAAATTTCAAAATGGCCGACAGTCAAATTGGCCGATATGGCAAAATTGGATATCAGTCGACTCGGCATGACGCCCTGAATCTATCAAGACCAATTTTATGATTTTTGGACAAACTGTTCAGAAGTTATAAGCAAAAATAGCCATTTTTCATATCTCCGGACCTGTAGGTGGCGCTGTGCCGAAACGCAGCATGTAGCCTCAGGTCATGCTTGTGAGTACATGTACCAAGTTTGGTCTGAATACGATAAACCGTTGCGGAGATACGGCCTTACGACTGTTTTTGCAAGCGCTACGTAAAATTTGTTCGAGCGTTTATCGAAAACGGTTTGACGAATCAACAAGATTTTAATAACTTTTTGTCACCCCTGCCTGAAGATGATCCGATTCAATTTTCGTGCAAATCGGACAAACCGTCTAGGACGAGTTCGAAAAAGTACCTTTTTAGGAAAATTCAAAATGGCGGCCATGTTTTTATGACGGAAAATGACGATATAGGGTGCAATCGAATCGTCATGAGCTCAGGAATCAGAGGAAAAAAGGATTTTGCTGATTGGCCTTACGGTTCAAAAGTTATTAGCAAAGTAAAAGTGAAACTTTGGACAGGTGGTGGCGCTAGAGGGAATGACTTAGAAACACAAAAATTGGTGTACTTAATGTTGGGACTGTCCTCTATCAGAATGTGAAACCAAAACAACTTTCCCGCAATCGGTTCTATGGGCTGCCATAGACTCCCATGGCGGAAGAAGAAGAATAATAATAAGAACGGGAACAGATACAATAGGTGCCTCCGCACCTTCGGTGCTTGGCCCCTAAATATAAATATATATAAATATAGCTGCGAGCAGCGATTACGGGCCCAAGCCGGTGGCACCGCAACCCCGGTGCCTTTAGTTACCTAAAGGCACCGGGGTGGCGGTACCGCCGGCTTTGGCCCTCCATCGCTGCTCGCAGCTATATTTATATATATTATATATATATATATATATATATATATATATATATATATATATATATATATATATATATATATATATATACATACATACATACACACACATACATATATATGTGTGTATATATATATATATTATTGTTCAAAGGTTTGGGGTCAGTAAGATTTTTAATGTTTTTAGGAGAAGTCTCTTCTGCTCACCAAGGCTGCATTTATTGATTAAAAATACAAACAAAAACAGTAATATTGTGAAATATAATTCCAATTTAAAACAGCTGTTTTCAATTTTTAAATATTTTACATAGTAATTCATTTCTGTGATCAAAGTTGAGTTTTCAGCATCATTACTCCAGTCTTCAGTGTCACATGATCCTTCAGAAATCATACTAATATGATGATTGATGCTCAATAAATATTCATTATTATTTTCAATGTTGAAAACAGTTGTGTACAGATTTTTTTTTTTCAAAATGCTTTGATGAATGTAAAGTTCAAAAGAACAGCATATATTTCAAATATATATATTTTTAACATTATAAATGTCTTTACTGTAACTGTTGATCAGTTTAACTCATCCTTCATAAATAAAAGTACTGATTTATTTTATTTATTTCCCCAAAAAATAAAATTTTAATTATTACTAACCCAAAACTTTTGAGCGGTAGTGTTTAACGTTACAAAAGCTTTAGATTTCAGATAAATGCTGTTCTTTTGAACTTTCTATTCATCAAAGACTGTACACAACTGTTTTCGACATTTAAAATAATAATGAACGTTTCTTGAGTATCAATCATCATAATAGAATAATTTCTGAAGGATCATGTGACAGTGACGACTGGAGTAATGATGCTAAAAACTCAGCTTTGATCACAGGAATAAATAACAGTTTAAAATATATTCAAATAGAAAGCAGCTGTTTTAAATTGGAATACTATTTTACAATATTACTGTTTTTGTTTGTATTTTTAATCAAATAAATGCAGCCTTGGTGAGCAGAAGAAACTTCTCTGTTATGTGCGCGCCACAGACTGCACGCACGTCCGCTTAGAGTTCCGCCTTTTGCCTTCCATCAAAATTACGTTATTAGAAAAATATTTTTTAGAGAATCGATTTTTTGACATTTGTGAATCGATTCAGAATCGTCCACGTCCGCATCGCGATGCATCTAAGAATAAATTTTTTCTCCCACCCCTAGATTTCATACAACAGGTTAATAAACAGTTACAATTAAGTCACTTACATTTTAGATGCAATGTTGACTGTTTTTGTTCTGTTTCAGCAGCGAAAATAGTTAAACAAAGATCACGGCAGAACCATCACGCATCACGTGTTTTCTCATAACTGAACGATTCAGCATTTTTAACAAATCGGTTGACTCAAAGATTGAATGATCAATCCATAAACATCTGTCTTAATCATGATCGACTCATTCGAACAAATCGTTTGAACGAATGAATCAATGACTCGCTTATTAAGATGGATGCCTGGCGACACCTAATGGCGGTTTAGTGTTGTTTAAGAGCATCATTCTTTCCCACATGTGTGTGATTTGTGTGTGCAACATTATCATTATTTTTCATACACTATTATATTAGCGATTTAAAAGCACCCACTCGTGTCACACGTCGATTAACCGGTGGGAAAATATCCTCAGACACATACCTAATAAATGTATATTTAAATACAATATTGGCCTACCTGGTAAAAAGTTTTATATACTATTCTGATGTCCTTTTGGACACAAGAGGGCAGTATAGCCCTATGTTTGCTTTTTTGTTGAACCAAATAGCACTAAATAGCCTGTTTTAACTTTTTCATTCTTCTTGAATTGCAAAAACAGAATAAAATGGGTTTAGTTGTGATATTTGTATACTTTTATATAGAAATAAATGGTAATTACATTTTTAGAAGATTTTTAGTGTTTCCTTTTTGGACATTATTTAATCCCTCGCCATTGCAAAACCGTTTGAGATATTTATTATCCATTCACAATTTAGCATATTTAATGTAGTTTCATCATGTTGAAAAAGTTTGGTACGAATAAAATAAATAGTTTAAGAGGAGTGGCTAAAAATTCAGAGGCTGATTTTGCAAAAAAAATTCACATTCAGACCAAAATATCTGACTGCCTGATGGCCAGAGCTATTGAATATAAATTAGAAAGTTGTCCGGCTTGATGAGAACAATATACAAACTATTTTTTCTTTACTGTAGTTAAAACTAACCCCCCCACTTTTTTCAAAAGCATGTTGAAAGTGACACACTTCCTGCTGCCAGTTGGTGGCGCTATAACTTTGACTCACAATAGCTACATCCATCTGATCGGCCTCTTACCACGAACACACTGCTGAAGTTTCATCAAGATCAGTTAATGTATGCAGAAGTTATTCCACTTCCGTGTTTCTCTTTTCTCGCCATAAATTCGATTCCTCGCCACGGCCTTACCGTTCGAGATATCAAAAATCCGTCCGCAATTTAGCATCCTCAAAGTCTTGACTACATGCACACCGAGTTTGGAGGGGACACGGTGAATTTTCTAGGAGGAGTACTTCACATTCCACAGCAAGCGTTTTCCAAACAACCCATAATAGCCGACTTCCTGTTGGGCTGGCGTGAAACTTGACAGAGGGAAAGTTGTTCGGCCCGATGAGATCTATATGTGTACCGAGTTTCATATTATTTCATGCAAGCGTGTTTGATATATGGACCAAGTTTTCAAACCCCGTTCAAGGGGGCGCTGTTGATCCCCCCTGCCACACCCCTTTCTGAAACTTTTCACATGTCTACTGGCTAATAAGTGTTATGTTTCTATCGAGTTTCATCCAATTTCAAGCATGCTAAGAGTCTCAAAAGCATCAAAAAAGAATATTAAATTTTGAAGCGTTGCCACGGCAACAGTATCTAAGATATCAATCATCCTTTCGCAGGTCTACATCTGCAGTGTGTCTACATTATACACATAAAGTTTGAAGCAAATCGGGTAAAAATAAGAGGGTGATTTCAAATTATTTTGAAAGTGACACACTTCCTGCTGCCAGTTGGTGGCGCTATAACTTAGACTCACAATAGTCACATCAGTGTGATCGGCCTCTTACAACGAACACACTGCTGAAGTTTCATCAAGATCAGTTAATGTATGCAGAAGTTATAACACACTTCCTGTGTCCCATTATTCGCCATAAATTCGTTTCCTCGCCATGGCCAAACCGTTCGAGATATCAAAAATCCGTTCGCAATTTAGCATCCTCAATGTCTTGACTTCATTCACACCTAGTTTGGTGGCGATCGGATGAATTCCCTAGGAGGAGTATTTCACATTCCATTGTATGCATTTTCCAAACAACGTATAATAACCGACTTCCTGTTGGGCTGGTGTAAAACTTAGAGCACGAAAGTTGTTCGGCCCGATGAGATCTATATGTGTACTGAGTTTCATATTATTACATGCAAGCGTGTTTGATTTATGGACCAATTTTTCCGACATAATTCCAGGGGGCGCTGTCGAGCCCCCGTGCCACGCCCGGGTACCAGCTTTAGTGCGGCCCTGATGGCCGCAGGTTCTGACGTGTGTGCAAAATTTCAAGAGTTTTTGAGCATGTTAAGGGCCCCAAAAGTGCCAGAGAAGTAGAAAAAAATAATAATAATAATAATAATAATAAACAATAATCCTACCGAAAACAATAGGGCCTTCGCCCTTTCAGGGCTTGGGCCCTAATAATAATAAACAGAGCAATTCCAAGAGGGTCCTCACACCATCGGTGCTCGGGCCCTAATTAAAGCTGCAAGCAGCGATGAAAGGGCCCTCGCACCCGTGCCATCAACACTCGGTGGCTTTAGGAAGACAGAGCATGGTTGGGAAATGTACATTTAAGGAGGTATATATAGTAAGAGTATGTCAAAGTTAGTAACAAAATGTTTTGTATAATGGTGATAATAGCATGCTTCATGACTCAGCTAAGTGTTGCTAGCATGTTTAGTCTGTTTCTAGCATGCTTAGTACACAATAATTATGTGGTTAGCACTGCATTACTGTGTTAACCATGTCAGTTTCTGTTGCCAGTAGGTGGCGTTATGACTATAGCTGAATATGAGCATTAATGTGTGTTCAGGACAGAACTCTTATCAAACGTGTGAAGTTTGGTGCAAATTGGAAATTGCCTTCTTGAGTAACAAAAAAGTCATGTTTCATTGAATTAACATTCTTTAGCACTTAGCTAAGCATTGTTAGCATGTTTTAACATGTTTCTAGCATGTTTAGAACTCAATGTCATTTTTAACATGTTGCTAGAACGGCATCAACGTGTTAAACATGTCACTTCCTGTTGCCAGTAGGTGGCGCTATTACTAAAAATTAACATTCTCATGTAGATGTATTCAGGCCATGACTCTTATCAAAAGTGTGAAGTTTGGGGCAGATTGGACATTCCATGCCTGAGTTACAGCAAATTCCTATTTAATTGCAATAATAGCATGCTTTAGCACTTAGCTAAGAGTTTGCTAGCATGTTTTAGCATGTTTCTAGTATGTTGTTAGCATGTTTAACACTTGCTGGCACTTTTTTATATGTTATTAGGAGTCCATAACAGTGTTAAACATGTCACTTCCTGTTGCCAGCAGGTGGCGCTATGACTGTAACTGAATATAAGCATGGTCATGTGTTCAGGACAGAACGCTTATCAAAAGTGTGAAGTTTGGGGCAGATTGGACATTCCATGCCTGAGTTACAGCAAATTCATATTTAATTGCAGTAATATCATTCTTTAGCACTTAGCTAAGTGTTTGCTAGTATGTTTTAGCATGTCTCTAGTATGTTGGTAGGATGTTTAGCACCTACTGGCATTTTTTTTATATGTTATTAGGAGTCAAGAACAGTGTTAAACGTCACTTCCTGTTGCCAGCAGGTGGCGCTATGACTATAACTAAATATGAGCATGGACATGTGTTCAAGAGATAACTCTTATCAAACGTGTGAAGTTTGGGGTAGATTGTACATTGCCTTCTTGAGTAACAACAAAGTCCTGTTTCATTGAATTATCATGCTTTAGCACTTAGCTAAGTATTGCTAGCATGTTTTAATATGTTTCTAGCATGTTTAGAACTCAATGGCATTTTTAACATGTTGCTAGAACGGCATCAACGTGTTAAACATGTCACTTCCTGTTGCCAGTAGGTGGCGCTATTACTATAACTGAATTTGAGCATAGACATGTGTTCAGGCCATGATTCTTATCAAACGTGTGATGTTTGGGGCAGATTGGACATTCCATGCCTGGGTTACAGCAAATTCCTATTTAATTGCAGTGATAGCATGCTTTAGCACTTAGCTAAGTGTTTGCTAGCATGTTTCTAGTATGTTACTAACCTGTTTAGCACTTGCTGGCTCTTTTTTATATGTTATTAGGAGACCACAACAGTGTTAAACATGTCACTTCCTGTTGACAGCAGGTGGAGCTATTACTATAACTGAATATTCTCATGTAGATGTGTTCAGGCCATGACTCTTATCAAACGTGTGAAGTTTGAGGCAGATTGGACATTCCTTGCCTGTGTTACAGCAAATTCCTATTTAATTGCAGCAATAGCATGCTTTAGCACTTAGCTAAGTGTTTGCTAGCATGTTTTAGCATTTTTCTAGTATGTTGTTAGCATGTTTAGCACTTGCTGGCACTTTTTTTATATGTTTTTATGTCCACAACAGTGTTTAACATGTCACTTCCTGTTGCCAGCAGGTGGCACTATGACTGTAACTGAATATGAGCATGGTCATGTGTTCAGGACAGAACGTTTATTAAAAGTGTGAAGTTTGGCGCAGATTGGACATTGCCTTCTTGAGTAACAACAACATCCTGTTTCATTGAATTAGCATGCTTTAGTACTTAGCTAAGTATTGCTAGCATGTTTTAAAATGTTTCTAGCATGTTTAGAAGTCAATGGCATTTTTAACATGTTGCTAGAATGGCATCAACGTGTTAAACATGACACTTCCTGTTACCAGTAGGTGGCGCTATTACTATAACTGAATGTTCTCATGTAGATGTGTTCAGGACAGAACGCTTATCAAAAGTGTGAAGTTTGGGGCAGATTGGACATTCCATGCCTGAGTTACAGCAAATTCCTATTTAATTGCAATAATAGCATGCTTTAGCACTTAGCTAAGAGTTTGCTAGCATGTTTTAGCATGCTTCTAGTATGTTGTTAGCATGTTTAGCACTTGCTGGCACTTTTTTATATGTTATTAGGAGTCCATAACAGTGTTAAACATGTCACTTCCTGTTGCCAGCAGGTGGCGCTATGACTGTAACTGAATATGAGCATGGTCATGTGTTCAGGACAGAACGCTTATCAAAAGTGTGAAGTTTGGGGCAGATTGGACATTCCATGCCTGAGTTACAGCAACTTCCTGTTTCATGGCGAAACATCGAAATTTGTCAGGCCGCCGAGGACCCGCCCTTTGACGAAAACTCAAGATCTTCGCAATTTAACGTCGCAAAGGCCTTAAGATTACACTCACCAAATTTGAAGATGATCAGATTAAAACTGTAGGAGGAGTTCGTTAAAGTACGAGGCCTGAAAATGGCAAAAACTGCACAAAAATCTGAGAGGAAGTTCAAAATGGCTGACTTCCTGTTGTGTTTAGGGCTATGCTCCAAGAGACTTTTTTGTAGGTATTAGTTCATTACATGTATGTACCGAATTTCGTGCACGTACGTGGAACGTTGCGGGAGGCGCACTCCGTTGAACTTTTATAGGTGGCGCTATCGAGCCGTTTTGCCCCGTCCAATTCTGAAACCTATATCAGATGTAAATTTTCGCCAGTTCTGACGCGTGTGCAAAGTTTCGTGAGTTTCCGAGCATGTTTAGGCCCTCAAAAATGCAATTCAATGCGGAGAATAATAATAATAATAATAATAATAATAAACAGAGCAATTCCAAGAGGGTCCTCACACCATCGGTGCTCGGGCCCTAATAATAATAATAATAATAATAATAATAATAATAAACAGAGCAATTCCAAGAGGGTCCTCACACCATCGGTGCTCGGGCCCTAATAATAAACAGAGCAATTCCAAGAGGGTCCTCACACCATCGGTGCTCGGGCCCTAATAATAAACAGAGCAATTCCAAGAGGGTCCTCACACCATCGGTGCTCGGGCCCTAATAAACAGAGCAATTCCAAGAGGGTCCTCACACCATCGGTGCTCGGGCCCTAATAATAATAATAAACAGAGCAATTCCAAGAGGGTCCTCACACCATCGGTGCTCGGGCCCTAATAAACAGAGCAATTCCAAGAGGGTCCTCACACCATCGGTGCTCGGGCCCTAAATATAGCTGCGAGCAGCGATTGCGGGCCCAAGCCGGTGGCACTGCCACCCTGGTTCCTTTAGTTACACTAAAGCCACCGGGGTGGCGGTGTCACCGGCTAGGGCCCTCCATCGCTGCTCGCAGCTATATATATATATATATATATATATATATACATACATATATGTAACAAAAAATAAATAAATAAATAAATATATATATATATAAAATATATATATATGGCGAGGCGAGGAACGGGCAGAGAAGAGCGAACGTTTTTGGACATTCATCATATTGCATTGGTTTTCATTTCTTGTCCTCAAACCGAGCACTAATCTGTTTATTTTTAAGTCCCACATTCTCCATTGATTAAAAAAGACAATCAAATGTATTTTTTAATGGTAGTATTATTTTATACAGAAATAAATTATTTATAATTCAGATGAGAATAAAGTTAATGTTAATTAAAATTGTAAGGAAAACAAATATATTGATATAAAATCTACTATTATTTGCTGCAAATAGGTTGACTATTTATATTTATTATTATATTTTAGTACAGCTGTAATGAACCGACTGCGATGTCAAGATTGCAATGCTGGAATGCACAGTGTGTGTGTGTGTGTGTGTGTGTGTATGTGTGTGTGTGTGTGTGTGTGTGTGTGAGGCGTGGGAGCGATCGAACAGTGGAAACATAAAAACATAGGCTACTCCGTCGTTTTGTTCATACAGGACATCATTTAAACTGCAATGTGTTTACTTATATTTATGTACACTTGCAATAAAACACAACATTGTGCTTTTGTAAAAAAACATTCAAGCAATCCCACCCCCGAAATGGCGCTATTTTTTAAATGAAACTAAAATGCTCACGGCTGCACGGGCAATAACGCACCTACAGCGAGGAACGAGCAGAACAGAGTGAATGTTTTTTAGTTAATTCCTACTGGACGTCCGTATTTCACTTTCGCTTTTAAAGGGATACTCCACTTTAAAATGAAAATTCTGTCATCATATACTCACCCTCATGTTGTTTCAATCCTTTATGAATTTCTTTCTTCTGCTGAACAGAAAGGAAAATATTTAGAAGAATGTCAGTAACCAGACAGTTTCTGATCCCATTGGCTTCCATAGTAGGAAAAAATGTATACTATGGAAGTCAATGAGACCAGAAACTGTCTGGTTACTGACATTCTTCTAAATATCTTCCTTTCTGTTCAGCAGAAGAAAGAAATTCATAAAGGATTGAAACAACATGAGGGTGATTATATGATGACAGAATTTTCAATTTAAAGTGGAGTATCCCTTTAAGTTAGCGATTTAAAAGCCCCCGCCGCGGTGTCACACATCGATTAACCAGTGGGAAAAAATTCTCAGTCACATCGCTATCTGATTCCTTTTTTGACATTAATTTAATCCCTCGCCATATCAAAACCGTTTGAGATATTCAATATCCGTTCACAATTTAGCATCTTTAATGTATTTTCGTCATGTTGAAAAAGTTTGGTGTGAATAAAATAAACCACTTAGCAGGAGTGGGTAAAAATGCAGAGGCTGAATTTGCAAATAAATCCACATTCAAACCAAAATATCTGACTTCCTGTTGGTCAGAGCTAATAACTGTCAATTAGAAAGTTGTCCGGCTCGATGAGACCAATATACGTACTGATTTTTGTAATTGTGGGTAAAACTAACCCCCCCACTTTTGTCAAAAACATTTTGAAAGTGACACACTTCCTGCTGCCAGTTGGTGGCGCTATAACTTTGACTCACAATAGTCACATCCATCTGATCGGCCTCTTACCACGAACACATTGCTGAAGTTTCATCAAGATCAGTTAATGTGTGCAGAAGTTATAACACTTCGTGTTTCTCTTTTCTCGCCATAAATTCGTGTCCTCGCCACGGCCAAACCGTTTGAGATATCAAAAATCCGTCCGCAATTTAGCATCCTCAATGTCTTGACTTCATGCACACCGAGTTTGGAGGGGATTTAATTAATTCTCTATGAGAAGTGTTTCAAATTCCACAGCAAGCGTTCTCCAAACAACCCATAATTGCCGACTTCCTGTTGGGCTGGCGTAAAACTTAGAGCACGAAAGTTGTTCGGCCCGATGAGATCTATATGTGTACCGAGTTTCATATCATTACATGCAAGTGTGTTTGATTTATGGACAAGTGTTCGGATCCCGTTCCAGGGGGCGCTGTTGAGCCCCCCTGCCACGCCCGGGTACCAGCTTCAGCCCGGCCCTGATGGCCGCGGGTTCTGACCTGTGTGCAAAGTTTCAAGAGTTTTCGAGCACGTTAAAGGCCCCAAAAGCCCCTGAAACCTTGAAAAACAGGAATTTTAAACAAATCTCACTCAATAGACAAATCCCCCCACCCCTCACACACACAGAGACGCAGAGGCAGAGAGAGAGAGGGAGAGAATTCTCCAAAAAATCACATTCAAACCAAAATATCTCACTTCCTGTTGGTCACAGCTTATGACTATAAATTAGAAAGTTGTCCAGCTTGATGAGAACAATATACATAATGATTTTTGTGACTCTACTTAAAACTAAGCCCCCATTTTTGACTAAAGGTGGCGCTACTGAGCCCCTCACCACGCCCGTTTCTGAAACTTTGCACATGTCTACCGGCTAATAAATGTGATGTGTCTGTCGAGTTTCATGCAATTTCAAGTATGTTAAGAGTCTCAAAAGCATCTGAAAAGAATATTAAAGTTTGATGCATTGCCACGGCAACAGTATTTAAGATATCAATAAACCTTTCACAGGTCTACATCTGCCGTGTGTCTACATTATACACATAAAGTTTGAAGCAAATCGGGTAAAAATAAGAGGGTGATTTCAAAGCATTTTAAAAGTGACACACTTCCTGCTGCCAGTTGGTGGCGCTATAACTTTGACTCACAATAGTCACATCCATGTGATCGGCCTCTTACAACGAACACACTGCGGAAGTTTCATCAAGATCAGTTAATGTATGCAGAAGTTATAACACACTTCCTGTTTATCTTTTCTCGCAATAAATTCGTTTCATCGCCACGGCCAAACCGTTCGAGATATCAAAAATCCGTCCGCAATTTAGCATCCTCAATTTCTTGACTTCATGCTGTCCGAGTTTGGTGTGGATCGGATCAATTCTCTAGGAGGAGTACATTAAATTCCACAGCATGCGTTTTTCAAACAACCCATAATAGCTGA